>NC_135866.1:30173550-30313550 GCF_031162955.1 Sander vitreus
TAATAAATGCATTACCCACTCAGGGTTATTATACATAGTACAGCCATTATATTACAGTGTAATTTTGTTGCATATATTGTGATAAAATACTTACTGATTGGCTACTTATCGCTGAAAATATGTAGATTCAACAGAAGAAAACTTCACATATAGGGGGTAACAATGTGTGTTTAAAGAGCTAGAAACCAGATCAGGTCACCATTCACAATAATAGACGTGACCGGCAGCTGGATTCTCGCAATATCACAAGATCACGCCAACACTTGCAGCCAGGCCACTCCAAACTGTGTGTGTAAGTCACTCTCTCTAACTGTGTGCCTGATCGCCTCTCTCGCTCTAGACACAGATGAGAACTATCCGGATACACTTACCTACCTGGCTTGACACATTGTCTCGCGGCTCGCAGGAGAAATACAGGAGACGCCGGTGTAAACAGACAAATGACATTGTCGCCTAAATGAAAATGGCTCCCCTTCACGGCGATTTTGCGGCCAATGCGTCTCTGGCGTCACCTACTGCTTAATGAACAAGCAAAAGTACCCAGTTAGTGAAAAGACACAGGTCAAAAACAGGCTATATTAAATTACTGCAATGATGTGCAATTACTATATTGCCTTGCTTCAAACACAGTGTCATCTTTAAATAACTTTATACAAATATTCATGTAGAAACGAGGAATAGCCTACCTCATACAGCTACCAGCTTACTTTTGTTAGATAATGTTTTTCTTTTGAAACACTAAGAACCATAGCTCATTGAAATTAATTACACTATATATATACACACACACACACACACACACATATACACACACACACACACACACACACACACACACACACACACAAACTGTATATAAACAGTACCAGTCAAACGTTTGGACACATTTTCTCATTCACTTGAATGGGAAAGCATGTCCAAACTTTTGACTGGTACTATATAGTACAGCCATTATATTACAGTACTTTTATTGAAAATATGGTTGTGATAAAATACTTACTGATTGGCTACTTACTGCTAAAAATATGTAGATTCAAGTTCAGAAAACTTCACAAATAGGGAGTAACAATGTGGGTTTAAAGAGCTAGAAACCAGATCAGGTCCCCCTTCCCGATAACAGTCGGTGACCCTGATGCAAATGTCATCATGCTGAGTAATGTTACGGTACTTTTGGTACTTTAAGTGTATTTTGGAGTGGAAACAAGTTTGGAACTTACCTTCAGGATACTTGATCACAAACACACCTTGAGATGTCTGTTTTCAAACATCTCCATCGGTGCTAAACATTATTTGCAAAGACTAAGGGCTCCTGCACACTGCCTGCATGGCGTGAGCGTGGCGTTTCTGTTGTGTGTCAGTTGCATGGCGGCTGCGTGGCGTTTTCTAGGTCTTTACACACCAGAAACGTGTCTGACGCGGCGCTGCTGCTGCTAGCCTTGTCTGTACACGTGTATGTTTCCCATAAACATAAATATATACTGATTTGATTACAGCAAAGACAACGTCGGCAGGATTGACGGCAAAATAGACTACAGAATATTTCGTTCTGTATTGACAGGTGCAGTATTTGAAAATCGATACGTTTAATTACATTGATATCTGCATTTATGTCAACAACTAGAGACTTTCAAACATTAAAATGTCATTTATTAAATGTTTATGTATCAAAATGATATATGAAAATCTTTTCGTGTTTTATTTTGCCTGGAAATGCTTCCAACACGCTTGCCTGTCACGTGAAAAATAGGGCGCCTGTTTTCCCACATCCTTTCAGGATGCAGTAGAAGTCTACCAAAGCCTGCCAAAATTGTTGGGAGCTGACGGAGAAAACGCCGTACCAATGAAGGTCTGGCTGTTGCCATTGACAAGTTTAGATTCTTCTGCTGCCAAACTTGTCCGTCAGATAAGTATAAGATTAATTCAAGAATCACAGAGTGTCCTGGAGGACTTCAGTGAGCTGGAAATGAGGTGCAATGATGCACTGAGGACCACCACTGCACAGCAGTTTCCACAGATTAGCAAAAAGATTAAAAGTTTTAAAGAAATGTCCTCTGAGTTCAAGCTGGAATTCCAACGAACGTTGGCAAAGAAACTTCCGTCAATCCGAGGAGGAGGAGAAGAGGAGGATGGGCTCGCAGAGATCCTGAAGAAGAGACATTCTTCTCCTTTCAACAGTAAAAACCTGAACGAGTGGATGGACTGTAAAGAGAGAGAAATCTGCATGTTAAAGTCTTTCACCAACATGATGAAAAACACCAAGATTGTCCCTTCTCAAAATGGTCTTCATGAGGAAGTTCTCAGTGCACAACATGCTGTGTGTTTTGTTTTCACCTCACTTGGAAGTGCTGAACCGTACCTTTCAGCTTTATCAAACTACTTAAAACAAACACCAGAAGACGCTCAAGGTGCACATACCCAAGATGTAGAGAAGGAACAATGGTACCTTTCAAACAAAGTAGCAGATTCATTATGGAACCAAGCAAAGCTCTTCAGTGACTTTGCAGAGGCCAACAAGGAGAACAAGAAGATTAAGTTCCTGACAGTGGGTTCAACAAATGAGACACAGAAAGGTTCAAGCATCTACCTTTATGAAGACGGCTTTTTCTGTCAGTGAGAACTTTGAGCCTCCTTCAAAGCCTGAAACAGTGACAGTAAGTGATATAAACCATAACAGTGTGACTCTGAAGCTTTCTCCACCCAGATTTGGAGCAGAGGACATCACTTCCTACTCTGTTGAGTACTGTGTCAGTGGAGAGGATGAATGGAAACAGAAGACAGCATCAAAATCTGAAGAAGTCTCAGTGAGCGATCTGAGTCCTAACACAGAGTATATGTTCAAATGCAGAGCAGTGACCTCAGTAGGTGTTGGGCCAGCCAATGAAGTCACTGGTTCCACTAAAACCTTACCTTGCAGCCCTCCTGGAAAACCTAGAGTTGAACCAAACTCAAGAGAGATATCAGTTAGCTGGGAGAAACCTGCTGAGCTTGGACAAGATGTCCACATTTTGAGCTACATCGTGGAATACGCCAAAACAGACAACAGGGTAAAAGAGGGAGACCTCCAATGGAACGAAATGATGGTAGGAGCTGAAAAGGTGATCATATCAGAGCTTCAGTCAGAGACAGAATATGTTATCAGGGTCAGATGTGATTGTGGTGTAGCTGGCAGAAGCAAAGAAAGCATCACTGTTAATGTCTGCACAACAAAATGTGAATTTGCACGTCTTGCCGAGTTCCTCAAACATATTAGCAAGAGTATACATTCTGAATCTCCATCAGTTTACAAACTGCCTCTGAAAGAAGAAGATATGGATGTCTATGGATGCCGGAGGTATAACCTTGGCAAAGAAAGCATGAGGCAAAATCGCACAATAATGCTTCTTGGAGCAACTGGATCAGGAAAGTCCACTCTGATCAATGGAATGATCAACTACATTGCTGGTGTAGAGTGGAAGGACAATTTCAGATTTCAATTAATTGAGGAGGATCAGACGAGATCACAATCTGAAAGTCAGACATCTGAAGCCACTGTGTACAAAATCAACTACCAAGAGGGGTTTAAAGTCCCCTTCTCTCTGACCATTGTGGACACACCAGGGTTTGGGGACACAAGAGGAATAGGAAGAGACAGGGAGATCACAGAGCAAATCAGGAGGCTTTTTACCTCTGCTAATGGGGTAAGTGAGATTGATGCAGTGTGTTTTGTTACCCAGGCCTCTCTTGCACGACTAACAGCAACGCAACGATATGTGTTTGACTCGGTACTCTCCATTTTTGGCAAAGATGTGGCAGAGAACATTCAGATGCTGGTGACTTTTGCAGATGGCAAGCAGCCACCGGTTCTGGAGGCAATAAGTGCCTCTAGGGTTCCATGTCCAAAAAATGATATAGGGCTTCCAGTTCACTTCAAGTTCAACAACTCTGCATTGTTTGCAGATAACAGAAGCAGCAGTGACAGGGCCTGTGATCTGGAATCTGATGAGGATGATGACAACTTTGACGAAATGTTTTGGAACATGGGTGCTAAAAGTATGGAGAAGTTCTTCACTGCTTTGAAAGAAATGACAACCAAAAGCTTGCTCATGACCCAAAAGGTTTTAAAAGAAAGAAAGCATCTTGAAACAGCAGTTGAAGGTTTGCAACCGTAAGTTAAAGCTGGATTAGCAAAACTTGAAGAAATAAGGACAACCAAAGAAAAGATTAATGAGCATGAATCAGCCATGGCTTCAAATGAAAACTTTGAGATTGAGGTGGACGTTATTAAGCCAGTCAAAAAACAGCTCACAAAGAAAGGAGAGTACATTACCAACTGCCAGAAATGTTCTATAACATGCCACTACCCATGTGCGATAGCAGATGATGATCAAAAACATGGCTGTGCATCAATGGATAAGACAGGGATGTGCACTGTCTGCCCTGGAAAATGCATTTGGAACGTGCATTTCAACCAAACATACAGTTGGGAGTATGTTAAAGTAAAAGAGAAGCAGACACTGCTGGAGCTAAAAGACAAGTACAAAAAAGCTACACAAGAAAAGATGACTGTTCAGGAATTGATTGAGAGGCAAGAGGAAGAGATTGTTCACCTTCAAGACATGATCGTGTCCCTCATGGATCAGTCGGCTCACTCTATAACTCGTCTGCAAGAGATCGCGCTGAGGCCTAACCCTCTGACCACTCCAGAGTACATCGACATGCTGATTGAGGGAGAAAAGTCAGAGGCAAAAGAGGGTTACACGGCTCGAATTCAGTCTTTGGAGGCAATGAAGGAAAAGGCAAAAATCATCTCCAAAGTAACTAAACGAGATAAACTCACAAAAACAGAAGAGGAATTGTCTGAAGAAAAACAGGAGAGAAAAGAAAAGAGAGGTTGGTTTAAGAAAGCTTTCTTTGGATATTAGTGAAAAACATGCCATGGCTGCAGCAATGTGTTAGTATAAACCAGAACCAGAAAAGTGAGTTAATGGATGAAAAATAAGTCAAAAAGAGCTGAGCAATTGTAAGACCCAATGGTCTAATTTTGAGACTATTAACATTATGGTGGGAAAAATATTCGATTCTTAGATGCTTCACGATTCTCTCTAGAACAATTCAATGCTGGATTCTGATACGTTAATAATTATTATTATTATTTTTTTTAAATGTGTTGAGTTTTATTTAAAAGTTACTGTCTCCAGACAAGTACAAATCAGAAAACAGAGTTACTGAAGGAGGATGGGATAATGAACAACAACTTAAAGTTTAGGCAAGAGTGCAGAAAAAAAAGACAAAAATGGCCATACATAAAATAATTAGACAAAACACATATAGGCTGTTCATATGCTTTATCACATTACATCTGACCTCCTCATGTTTCACGTTCTAAGAAGCCAATTATCCACCTTTAAACTAGTGCTGTCAGTTAAACGTGTTATTAACGGCGTTAATGCAAACCCATTTTAACTGCGTACATTTTTTTTATCGCGAGATTAACGTTCTTTTTGGCCTAGCAAACTTTGTCGTTTTTTTCACATGCTGTTGCAACAACTAGTAACGTTAGAAAAACTACAACACCACACCGGATCTAGCTAGACCGGAAACGAAACAACAGGCACGCCGCACACACTTGTTTGGGCTTGCGAGCCGGCCAAAGAGCAGTAGGCTAACGTTACGCTTTGAGTGGATGGCGAGTGCGAGACGCCGAAATGGATGCCAATAAGATTCTGAATGGAAAGTTTACTTTTAAAAAGTTGCCAAATGGTTCCATTGACAAGAACAACGTGATCTGTGTGTTTTGTCGTTGTGAACTGAGCTATCATCGCAGCACGTCCAGTCTGAAATACCACTTGATGGCCACAGCTGATGGCAAGTCTCCGCCCCACTCGTCAAAGCCAGGCGACAATGGATGACTTCAGACAGAAGCACATGGATCCCACAACTAATAACAAACTTTTTTTTATAGAGATTATTTACTCCAAGTGAGAATGTTAGTGTGAAATTGAACACTACAGTATATGCCAATGTTGTTTTCAATAAAAAAAACATTTGCACAAAGCAAGCCGATCCACTTTTCCATGTTAAGAGCATTAAAATGAGAAAAAATAATGGGACAAAAAGAAATCAAGAGACATTTAGAATAGATAAAGATGTACGATTAGCCAGTTGAGGTGGTTCGGGCATCTGGTAAGGATGCCCCCTGGGCGCCTCCCTAGGGAGGTGTTCCAGGCACGTCCAGCTGGGAGGAGGCCTCGGGGGAGACCCAGGACTAGGTGGAGGGATTATATCTCTAACCTGGCCTGGGAACGCCTCGGGATCCCCCAGTCGGAGCTGGTTAATGTGGCCCGGGAAAGGGAAGTTTGGGGTCCCCTGCTGGAGCTGCTACCCCCGCGACCCGACCCCGGATAAGCGGATGAAGATGGATGGATGGATGGATGGTACGATTAATTGCGAGTTAATTATGACATTGATGCAATGAATCGCGATTAAATATTTTAATTGTTTGACAGCACTACTTTAAACATGACTGAGCCTCTGACATGGAAGATTACTGTGAGAGGTGACTTTCACAAGCATGTTTAAGGCTTAAGCATGGAATGACAAATATGTGACAAATATATGTCAAAATCTAAGCTTTGTCTAGCTGCTTTGTCTAGGAAGTGATTAGCAAACTGCATGCAATGTAGCCGACCCGTTACACTTTAGGTAAGCATGCTGATTTGAATTCAAGATTTTGTTATTTTACTTTTTTGATTATTTACTAAAGAAGTATGATCGGATGATGCGGAAATCCATAAAGTTGTTTGATTGAGATGTAAAAATAAATTGATTTTGTTGAAATGTTTTGTTCTCATTCTATTTCATCAACTATATTTGTCTCTTTTTAGCTCCTCTCTACCCTAAATCATCATTTTTTAATCAGCTCACACCGTTTATTGCAGATAATGTTGGTATTTCCAGGTCAGGTATAAGTTTCCTATGAGTTTAAAGTGTAAAGTGCAGGTTAACCACCACAACCAATTAATGTGTGAATAAAATGCTCAAAATGTATATATTTAAACATTTCTGTCTTAAAATGCGTTAAAATAACATTTATTGGGGTTTCTGCAAAGGTAGCATGTTTTTTACAGTAACTGGGTGATGACGTCATATGAGGGAGTAGCAACCCATACTCTGCTAGATTCCTACTGTCTATGGCTAGCTAAACTATGGAGAACGACTGGGAGACTGAGGAGGTGGGAAACCATCAAACCGTCAGGCGTGAGAGAGGGGAGGAAATTGCCAGAAATCATGGCCCTCAAAGATTTATAAATGCATGGTGTGAGGAAAATGAGTGGAGGGTTGGCCAGGTGTCCTGGTGAGTAGCTAGAGCTAGTCTAGGCTAGCCTGGTGCTAACCCGGATAACATTAGGGAACAAGCCAAATTATTTTCAAAATATTGCCGTCATGTAGAACAGCAAGGAGGGACAACGACTGAAAACATTATTTACTGACATGGTGTCAGTAGTCCTAATCAGAGCTGTAGAGATGCACACGCTTTGCCGGCATCTGCTGACAGAACGCGATATTGCCTGTGCTAAAAACACAACTAATTAGCGATGATCATTGTCAGAAAGAGAGATCGATGTCCCTATCGCTGTGTTTGACAGGTGTTTGTGTGGGCTATGCTACCCAATGGAATCAGCAGTGGAGAGTATGTGCTGCCGTGAGGTGAACGCGTTTTGGAGTTTAGTGGAGCAGCTCGACCAGCGGCCGGCAGATCTGACGTGCCTCACGCAGCATCCTGGTTTTGACGCATGTTGCCTGAACCCGTTTGCTTTGCGTATAGCTTACTCTCATTTCAGGCAGGATCACGGTCCTCTTGAAGCCAGCACACACAAAGATGTTTACGATTGAGTTATTTCATTCATCACTTTTGAATCTAAAAAAAAACATATAACCAACTTTTCTGCTATATCCCTACCTCTAGGCAATACAGGTATACAGCATACAGGCAGGTTGTACGTTGGGCATATGGCATTCTGGGGAGGCACATACGGAAGACAATACCGTCCTGCCTGGTTTCAGCCATCCGACATCACTTCCAAGAAGGTGCCTACAAAGGATTTGAATGGCCTCGTTTGGATGAGGATTAGCTTAATTACATTTTTCAGTTTTTTAACAGTTTAGTGGTACGTTTGTTTTGTTGTGAGCTTACATCCCCAACCCCCCTCAATGAAATAAATCACTGAATTTAAAAAACAGTATACAGAAGACATGGATTTCATTTCAATAAAATGTGTGTATAGGTTACTCACATATGCACAAACACATGCAAAGTGACCCGTGACAATATCACTGCTAAAAGCTCACACCAACAGGTAAGATTACAAGCAAACAATAGACAAAGCAACACTAACATTAGTGTTGTAATGTAACAAAGTACAAATACTTTGCTACTGTACTTCAGTGGAATGTTCACGTACCTGTACTTTACTTCATTATTTATATTTCCGGAAACTTTTACTTTTACTCCACTACATCGCCCCTGTATCTTAGTTACTCGTTACTACAAAATACAATCAGAAGAAATTTGTTACACTGGAAAAAAGCAGGTTTGCAAATCATTGCTCCTAGTTTGCCAAGATAATGCACGCTCCATTCCAGTTGGTCAAAAACTGAAGAAGAGGAGGAAGCATATTGACTGATAGTGTCATTAAAGCACCTGGTGCAGGCTCTGCTGCCATGGTAACAGAAAATCACCTTGACGACAGTGGTGATGAAGATAACATTACACACCTTTGGCCATAAAGTTCACAATCAAAGTTTTTTTTACTTTTACTTCTAATACTTAAATACATTTAATATCAGAAAATTACTTTTAGTAGATACTTAAGTACAGTAAATATCAGATACGTTAAGACTTTTAACCAAGTAACATTCTAAAAGGAGACTTCTACCAAAGTCATTTTCTGGTAAGATACTTGTACTTTTACTTAAGTATGGCTTTCGAGTACTTTCTACAAGACTGCTAACGTGCGACAGCACACAATGAGAGACCATGGCAAGCGGCATGCAGCATTGCAGTGACAGGATCCCACCACCAAGGTGGAACAGAGAACAAACAGAGAAGGAGAAGGTGCAACCAACAACCAACCACTACAAGATTCTAAATTAAGCTTTTGCTGAAACGTGATTTCTGTGTGAGATAAAAGTTAACTGCTTCCTGTTTTGGAATTTGATTACATGATTTGGAGATGGGGGCAGGTGCATTGCTATTCAAGGAAACACTAGATTCTCGGAGAGCCTGAGGCGATCTGGTGTAACCTTCTTGCAAAGATTGAATGAGTGCTGATGCATAACCTGGGGAAATAAAAAACATATAGATCACATTCACTGATTACCGAGGTCTCATGCATACATATCCAAATATGATGGAAACTGCCTGAAAGTGCTTTCCATATGAGGCCTTCTGTTTAATTGGCCGGACTACATGTTCACCTTTCCGGAACCTCGGGTATTGCACGCCATATATAGCAACGCCATCAGTTGTTCGCACAACTTTGTGGCTGCCATTATGGTTGTAGTGCAGAGCTGGCAAGAGAAGTCTATAGAAAATCACATAACGAGGGCAGATTTTGAGCTAGAAATATCAGGTGTCTGTATGATATGATAATATGACATGTAGTTACTCCATTGCGCAACACTAACCTACTCTGCATCCCAAGGTAAGAAAACCTGGTATGTTTGGGAGTGAAGAGCATGATGAGGGAGTGAAACGCCTCAAGGGAAAAGGTTTGGTGCTGTGGAGACAACTGCTTCACATCCTTCAGCAAGGCTGCCTTTGTCACAACACCCTCCAGTTTTACTGCAACCGTTGAGCCTGTAGGGAAACAAATAAGTACCAAACAAAACATTTTGTTTTACCCTGATTAAAATTCAGGTCACATCATCATAAAACTACGGAGCCCCAGAATAGACAGTGACCCTGAAGCAAATGTCATCATGCTGAGTAATGTTACGGTACTTTTTGGTACTTTAAGTGTATTTTGGAGTGGAAACAAGTTTGGAACTTACCTTCAGGATACTTGATCACAAACACACCTTGAGATGTCTGTTTTCAAACATCTCCATCGGTGCTAAACATTATTTGCAAAGACTAAGAATTGGCGCATCAACCACACATTTATTTTGGAGCCCAATGTATCTGCTGTAACATTTTTGTCGCGTTTTCATTACCTTACAAAGACGTGCTGTTTGTTTTTTATGTCTGCATTTTAGAACAAAAGGTTTTATTTCATACGTCTTTTTATCATCTTAGCAAAAGTTCACATACAAAAAGTAAATTCCGTTAGCACATCTAACTGACGTTACTCGGCGGTTTTAACTTAGAAACAAACTTACTTGTTATGGTTTCGGTATTTTGCTTTGTTTTCTGTTCTAATTTGTATCTGGTATTTTGGTTCTAAGTCTTGTCTCCTTGTGATTGTGTAATTTATGGTCTTGTTTTGTATTATGTTCTGTTTCCTGTTTTATTGTGATAGTCTGGTTTTCCATGCTGTCTTGTCTAGTTTTACTTCCTGTGTTTTCCCGCCCTTGTGATTGCCTGATGTTTCTCACCTGTTTCCCAGCCCTTGTGTCACCTGCCTCTTGTTACCTCGTTATACTGTGTATTTAGTCTTTGTCTTCCCCTTCCCCCTGAGTTTACCTTGCTGTCACTTATTTCCAGTCTTAATATCCTGTTCTGTGTTTTTTTTGCGCCATTCTGGAAATCAGTTCGGTGATGTGGGTCCTCAAAACAATCTCGGAGCACCAATCTTACACATCGAGTGAGAACACTACAGAGATTTTTAAAACCATGTGTGTAGTACTGTAACGCATGTGCTATGCCTTATGTGCCCGCACTCAGAGTTGTGCCTGTTATTAGTTTTTCTTTCAATAACTAAGTCAACAGTGGCAGAAAGCGAACAGCTAAAGCAAGGTGTGAGGCACCGGATCAACACCGTCGAACTTCATCAGGCATCTTAAACCACACCCAGATAGGTCAGACACTAATGTGAAAGACGTTACATTTAGCATATATCGTTACAGGTAACAAGCTAACCGTCGCAAAGTGTTGTGATAATATTGGGAACAGGCCGATTGTGTCTTTTATAGTTAGTAGTTGCTGAGGCTCAGACATTAATGGCGCACGGATCCATCTCCCCAGGAACAAACGCTGTAGGGTGATGCGTAATGCCGTGGATGGTTTGTAGGCTACTAAGTGAACAAGGTGTACCCGGTCCACCAAACACTGGGCTGTCTTGACTGTCTTAATTCTGCACATTTCTGTTACTGTAGTCCTATTTCATCCATGCGTGGCGCAGCGGATCCGTGCGCACTGTCACCTGCCTAGGAGTAACCCCTTGACATGCACCATCTCGTTTTCGAGGGGGTCCTTAACAATAATTGAATCTACAGTACAATCATAACTGGACACAACAGTTAAAAAAACAAACGGTGACAATAGTCACGGTCACCCTGAACAGGACTGTATAAGTGTACATTTCAGCTAACCAAAGGATTTTGTATATGACGGTACATGAATTGTGTCAAGTGTGAAATTGGTGAATTGCAGCTTGAGAATAAATAGTGCAACAAAAAATGTCTCTTCAGCATAGTTCAGCTTTAACTTTTATATACAGTGGTGTGAAAAAGTGTTTGCCCCCTTCCTCATTTCCTGTTCCTTTGCATGTTTGTCACACTTAAGTGTTTCGGAACATCAAACCAATTTAAACAATAGTCAAGGACAACACAAGTAAACACAAAATGCAATTTGTAAATGAAGGTGTTTATTATTAAAGGAGAAAAAAAATCCAAACCATCATGGCCCTGTGTGAAAAAGTGATTGCCCCCTAAACCTAATAACTGGTTGGGCCACCCTTAGCAGCAACAACTGCAACCAAGCGTTTGCGATAACGTGCAATGAGGCTTTTACAGCGTCCTGGAGGAATTTTGGCCCACTCATCTTTGCAGAATTGTCCTAATTCAGTTACATTAGAGGGTTTTCGAGCATGAACGGCCTTTTTAAGGTCATACCACAACATCTCAATAGGATTCAGGTCAGGACTTTGGCTAGGCCACTCCAAAGTCTTCATTTTGTTTTTTCTTCAGCCATTCGGTGGTGGACTTGCTGGTGTGTTTAGGATCATTGTCCTGCTGCAGAACCCAAGTTCGTTTCAGCTTGAGTACACGAACAGATGGTCGGACATTCTCCTTCAGGATCTCTTGGTAGACAGCAGAATTCATAGTTCCTTTTATCACGGCAAGTCTTCCAGGTCCTGAAGCAGCAAAACAGCCCCAGACCATCACACTACCACCACCATATTTTACAGTTGGTATAATGTTCTTTTATGAAATGCAGTGTTCCTTCTACACCAGATATACTTGGACACACACCTTCCAAAGAGTTCCACTTTTGTCTCATCGGTCCACAGAATGTTGTCCCAAAAGTCTTGGGGATCATCAAGATGTGTTCTGGAGAAATTGAGACAAGCTTTGATGTTCTTTTTGCTCAGCAGTGGTTTTCTCCTTGGAACTCTGCCATGCAGGCCATTTTTGCCCAGTCTTTCCTGATGGTGGAGGCATGAACGCTGACCTTAACTGAGGCAAGTGAGGCCTGCAGTTCTTTGGACGTTGTTGTGGGGTCTTTTGTGACCTCTTGATGAGTCGTCGCTGCGCTCTTGGGGGTAATTTTGGGCGGCCGGCCACTCCTGGGAAGGTTCACCACTGTTCCATGTCTTCGCCATTTGTGGATAATGGCTCTCACTGTGGTTCGCTGGATTCCCAAAGCTTTGGAAATGGCTTTATAACCCTTTCCAGACTGATAGATCTCAATTACTTTCTTTCTCAATTGTTCCTGAATTTCTTTGGGTCTCGGCATGATGTGTAGCTTTTAAGGATCTTCTGGTGGACCTTACTGTGTCAAGCAGCTCCTATTTAAGTGATGCCTTGATTGTGAACAGGTGTGGCAATAATCAGGCCTGGGTGTGGCTAGAGAAATTGAACTCAGGTGTGGACAACCACAGTTATAGTATGTTTTAACAAGGGGGGGAATCACTTTTTCACACAGGGCCATGATGGTTTGGATTTTTTTTCTCCTTTAATAATAAACACCTTCATTTACAAATTGCATTTTGTGTTTACTTGTGTTGTCCTTGACTTTTGTTTAAATTGGTTTGATGTTCCGAAACACTTAAGTGTGACAAACATGCAAAGGAACAGGAAATGAGGAAGGGGGCAAACACTTTTTCACACCACTGTATATTTGGACACACAATGTAAAGTTGATATTTGGGATTTCTTTAGAGTATGTGATGAGTTGAGTTCAGTATTTTCAGTGAAAACTTCCACACGTAAACGGACCGTTTGGTATTCAAACATGTTGAATTTAATGACACAGTATCGCCTTCATATGACCTCAATTGAACCTTGAGACACACACACACACACACACACACACGCACGCACGTACAAAAAAGAATACAATATAAAAAAAGCATAATGGTAACATCAACAAACATATATAGCATATATGTTACCATAGGTAGTAAAGTGTGTATGTTGTCAAATGTCACAAAAAATAAACCTCTTTAAATGTTTTTCATAACCTGTTTCTGACTGATAATGTCATTTTTCTTGGGAGGAAAGTCTCATAGATGCCTCTCAAAATGTCAGATGATTATCATCATCCAGCTAGTCTGGCTCAACGGACGTACATTGCTGGTATAAAGCAGTGGATGTTCCTCCCCTTCTCTATTTCTCTTTTGCAACAGCACCATTGCTGCATCCTGAGTGTAGGGCCGCCCAAGACTGTTGTGATTGGTTTAAAGCAGGAGTTCTCTAGACCTTGGAAGTCTAGACCTTGGTCCACATTCGGACCAAATCAATCCGGACCCAGCTCATACCTCACATACAATACCTTCTAAAGTGTTTCTACTCGTAAATACATATGCTATTGTGCCTCGGACCATAACAAAAGCAACCTGATCTCACAGAATTCCGTGAAATGAACACGGCCCCTTAACTCAAAATCTGTGGCAGTTTCACGGAATCGCAAAAAAATTCCGTGATTGGCCCACGGAAGAATTCCGTGAAATGAACACGGCCCCTTAAGTTAAGGAAAAAGCCGTGGGTGGGCTTACATTTCCATGACACACGTGACAACAACGGGACAATTAGGTTTAGTAAAAGGAGAAAGCGACGGTTATATTTAGAAAACGTGACACGTGGGACACGATCCCCGGTCTCCTGGGTGAAAGTCCTGTGTTTGACCCATCCACCCCCCCAACCAACCTCCCTATACGGATTTTCAGGCTTTGATACTACTCTCTACCGTAGTCGCTCTTAATGCTACGTCATCTTCTCATTGACTTTACATTGGCATTGTTTTCCGTGGTGGCCACACGGAATTTTTCACACATTCCTTTTGGCCCCCAGCACGTAATGCTGTTAACAGTTCATGATCATTTCACGGAATTCTGTGAGACCAGGCTGCCAATAGTGAAATTGATGAGTGAACATAATGCCTAATCCTCAATCCAACCTAAGAAAGCAAAGAGTGCTATCCGATCAGAGGCAGAGTAGGGCAGGTCATGCCTTCTCCATCCTAGGAAACGCAAATTTGACCCCAAGAAAACTGAGCTCAAAAGCATCTTCTCGAACACATGCTCCATAAATTCCACGATGAATGGAAGTTCAGAACTTTGCTCTTCCAGATTTCTTTCCTCTTCAGGATCTGAGATCCTCGGCTCGTCAGTCTTGGGGGTCGACGCTCACATGGATCTGCTCACAAAGCTCCGCCTCCTCAGGGCTCAACGGATGTCGTATGTCCCAATCAGCTGTCTGCAACAGTGGACAGATTAAAAGTTGTATCACACATGTAATCTGTGCTATATAACATACATTAATATACTGAGTATTACAGGTTAAAGGCCCTATCTTGCACCCGGCGCAGCGCAAAGCCCGACGCAAGTGTCTTTGCTAGTTTAAGACTGACACAGTTGTCAGTTTCCTGTCCAGCGCCCACGTTGTTTAAATAGTAAATGCACCTGCGGCCATCTTTGCGCCCATGGGCTTGCTGGTCTTACAGGGAGGTATGTTCAGGTGCATTCTGGGCGTGCTGGTCTTACAGGGAGGTGTGTTCAGGTGCATTCTGGGCATGCTGGTCTTACAGGGAGGTGTGTTCAGGTGCATTCTGGGCGTGCTGGTCTTACAGGGAGGTGTGTTCAGGTGCATTCTGGGCATGCTGGTCTTACAGGGAGGTGTGTTCAGGTGCATTCTGGGAGTATTGCTATCTTGAGGCAGCGGGAAGTGATTGCGACATTGACCAACAAAAACCTGGTCTAAAGTCTAATAGCGCATTTATTTTAACAGCGCCTAGGCTTATGCACAGCGAGCGCACACTATGCTTGTTACACACACACAAATATTACGGTGCAAATCCTCCATCATAACAGCAATGCTCCAAGGTCCAAACACGCCTGGCTTTTAAAGGGAATGGGAGATGATCTCTGATTGGTTTATTGCATGTTCCGCCCAAAACACACCTCTGATTAATGAAGACACTAAGTCCAACCCTTCTGAACCATGCGCCCGGCGCACGGACCCTTTTTTCCGCCATCAAACTAGCAAAAGTGGATTTGGACACGCCCTAAACACACCTGCACCAGGCGCTTCACGCCGTGACCTTAGATCGTTAAAATAGGGCCCTAAGAGTTAAACTGGTGTCCGTCTCATTGAGTGAAAACCATTGAGGATCTCAGGTTCTGATAGATCATTGGTCAATGTTTTAGTATCTTTAATGTCTGTTAAAAACTGTGTAAAGCTTTATTTCCACATAAGAATGTTGTCACAACTACAGAAAACAATAAATCATAACACTGACAGATACAAATCATGTCCTAAAAAGTGAAGCAAAGAGAGCACATGTCAAGTTCCCAATTTTAAAAAACAAATGATATCCTTAACTCCAAGACAAACAAGACCTAGGATATCAAAATATATGTTTAACCCTTGTGTTGTATTCCTGTCGACTGTGCAGTTTTTCTGGGTCAAAAGTTTTTTTTAAAAATTAACACTTTTGTCACTTTTCCTGATGTTTTTGTCACTTTTGACATTTGTCACTTTTCCCTGCGTTTTTTTAAAGATTTAACGAAGTTTTTGTCACTTTTTTCCCACATTTTTGTCACTTTTTTCAACGTTCTTTTTATAAAAAAACTATTTCAAATGCTATAAAACGCGCAAATTCATTTTATTTTCCTTGTAAAGAACATTGTATGGAACCATCCACGTAACTTTTTTTTGACAATTTGGTTGAAAGAAACTTACATTTTTGATCTAGAAACGTTTTGAAAATGGATCAAATTTGACCCGAGGACATTACAACTTCCAGGTTAAGGTTTCGTTGTCTTTGTACTTGTACTCTGCACATTGACAATAAAGTTGAATCTATCTATCTATCAGCATGTTGTTGTTTTACATTGTGTCCACTAGAGGGCAGTCCAACATAAGCCTACAACAGCGCCAGCGGTGGAAGATATTTACTGCAGTAATAGTACTAATACCACACTGTTAAAATACTCTGTTACAAGTAACGTCCTGCATTGAAAATGTTACTTCAGTTAAAGTATCATCAGGAAAATGTAGTTAAAGTATTAAAAGTGAAGAACTCTCTGCAACAGGTGCATATTGTTGGCTAGTTTATAATAAAACATCAGATTTTATAAACTACATGTATTTTTTGTGTAGTAATCTGAATGTGTAAAGTAACTAGTAACTAAAGCTGTAACAGATGAATGTAGCGGAGTAACTAAAGTAACTAGTAACTAAAGCTGGAACAGATGAATGTAGCGGAGTAACTAAAGTAACTAGTAACTAAAGCTGGAACAGATGAATGTAGAGGAGTAACTAAAGTAACTAGTAACTAAAGCTGGAACAGATGAATGTAGCGGAGTAACTAAAGTAACTAGTAACTAAAGCTGTAACAGATGAATGTAGCGGAGTAACTAAAGTAACTAGTAACTAAAGCTGGAACAGATGAATGTAGCGGAGTAACTAAAGTAACTAGTAACTAAAGCTGTAACAGATGAATGTAGTGGAGTAACTAAAGTAACTAGTAACTAAAGCTGGAACAGATGAATGTAGTGGAGTAAAAAGTACAATATTTCTCTCTGAAATGTAGCAGAGTAGAAGTAGAAAGTGGCATGAAAAGAAAAGACTCAAGTATAGTACAAGTACCTCAACATTTGGACTTAAGTACAGTACTGGAGTAAATGTACTTAGTTACATTCCACCGCTGGACGGTGCATTGCATTTCTGGCACGCTTTGTTTACATTCAAAGTGTTCATTCTTTGAACTTTTTCTGGAAAATATAACATTTAAAGGTAAAGGTACATGAAGTTAAATTCATTCTCTGCCATTTGAGCCATCCCTCTAGGGAGCAGTGGGCAGCCAATCACAGCGCCCGGGGACCAACTCCAGATCTGAGCCAGTGCTTTGCTCAATGGCACTGACTGGAGAACCTAGTCTACATGTTTTTGACGGTGGGGGGGAAACCGGAGCTCCCGAAGGAAACCCACGAGGGTGAACATACAAACTCCACACAGAAAGGCCCGGGACGACTGTGTATTTTTACATCTACTAAAAAATTAGCAATGTATTACCGTAGTTTCACATGATTGTAATGTGTACTGAGTTTAAATAAAATGTTTAAAAAAGGCTTTGTTTAGTTTGTTTTTTTTCAGTTTTTGTACTGACTTTACATACATAGTTGGCCATATTACGTCACGTTACGTTATGTAGTTTGCACTTAAAAAATCTTAAATCCCCTTTTTGAACTGAATCATAACATTCTCAATGAACTTTCTTTAATTTGTAGGATACTTTAACAACCAGTAAGTGCATTTCTATGAAAGACATGATAAAACATGATTATATGATTCTGATTTGATCTATATTTATGTATATATGAGTGGGACTGACCAATGAGTGGGGCAGCGGCTCTTTTCTGAAATACGTTTGGCAGACATCTGGACGGCAGCGGAGGAGGGACCAGAACACAGCAAACAGGAGGCCGGCCGTGACGATGACGGTCACAGTCACAGTGGTCGGCTTCGTCCAGGCAGCGTCTGGACCTGGAAGGGAAGAAACTTTCATTTCTTTTGTTTCAACATTGGGGGCGACACATTGCAACGTTATAACCGGGGGTCTGGGAGAAGTTTTTAAGTGTGATAACATGCATTTCCTGCATTCTGGTAAATGTGTCATGCATTTATGTAAAGGAAATTATTATTCTCCTGTAATGTCATTTTGTTAATTATCAAAGTGTGTGTGTGTGTGTGTGTGTGTGTGTGTGTGTGTGTGTGTGAGTGTACCTGTGATGGAGACACACTGGGCATCAGTGCTACTGCTGCGAAGGTGAGTGTCGAGGACTGTGTGAGCTCTGACGCAGTACACCGCTCCGTCCTGCAGGTCGGCGACATGCAGCGGCGTTTGTTCAGCTGGTAGCATGTACACATCAGCCTGAGAGAGAGAGAGAGAGAGAGAGAGAGAGAGAGAGATTTTCCATGTTTACATGTTGACATTTGGTATGTCATTAAGGTGTGTTTTTTTTATGAGCCATTACAGGTTTCTACTACACCCTCCATGTATTTTATACAAGATTTTATTTTGTTTCCTCAGTTGATTTGTATTTATGTGTGTGAAACAAATACACATTAAGTGTAAAGCTAAAAACCAAATGCACCAATGGATCAGACAAGGGGAAAGTAACAAAATCATCCTGTTATTTTTCACGGCAGGCTGTTAACAAAGCATTCCTATATATCGAAAGAAGAAAAAGTTAAGGAGAAAACACAAGACTTTCACCCAGGAAACAGGTGTTCATGTCCTGAAGAAGTTAAGGAGAAAACACAAGACTTTCACCAGGAAACAGGTGTTCATGTCCTGAAGAAGTTAAGGAGAAAACACAAGACTTTCACCAGGAAACAGGTGTTCATGTCTTGAAGAAGTTAAGGAGAAAACACAAGACTTTCACCAGGAAACAGGTGTTCATGTCTTGAAGAAGTTAAGGAGAAAACACAAGACTTTCACCAGGAAACAGGTGTTCATGTCCTGAAGAAGTTAAGGAGAAAACACAAGACTTTCACCAGGAAACAGGTGTTCATGTCCTGAAGAAGTTAAGGAGAAAACACAAGACTTTCACCAGGAAACAGGTGTTCATGTCCTGAAGAAGTTAAGGAGAAAACACAAGACTTTCACCAGGAAACAGGTGTTCATGTCTTGAAGAAGTTAAGGAGAAAACACAAGACTTTCACCAGGAAACAGGTGTTCATGTCCTGAAGAAGTTAAGGAGAAAACACAAGACTTTCACCCAGGAAACGGGACCGTTTTTTTTAACCCAAACCACAATATTTTTTCTTATTCGTAGCCACATGGCGGTCACCTTTTGTCAGCTAAACTTAACTGTAAAGACTGCTAAACTTCTGACCGGCCAGCAGTCGCTGTAATTTCGTAGGACATCATACAAACCCGTTCATGAGAATGCGTTGAACTGAATGAAGGTAAGAACTACAGACAAATGATATAAGAAAGGAAAGCAGGGGAAAAAAAGGGGGGATACTAGACAAACAGATGCAAAGAGGACCATTGAGGATAAAGGACAGAAAGAAAAGGGATGAAGTGAAGTAAACTCTGACCTGCAGCTCGTCGCCTCTCTTCCACACCGTCACGCTGACGGCGGCAGTGAGAGGAAGCGTGTTGAACGTCACATGAAGGGCGTCGCCCACTGCCGTCACCGCCATGTCCGGCGCTGTCAGGACCGCTGCCGGCACAAGACTCATATTCAGTCATTCGTTCAATTTTTAAAAACCTTTACATGTTGTGAAAGACAGGGATGTGCACAGATATTTTGGGAGGCAAGAAAAGGCCAACCCTACGCTCCCTAGAGTCCAGGGATGCACCAAATCCAGGATTCGGGTTAGGATTCGGCCGAATATTGGGCTTTTTGAATTTTTTTCCACCGAACCGAACCCTACGCTTACAACGTAATGACGGCGCCGTTGATTACAGGAAGGTGTTTACGTAGGTGGAGCGTTCAATGCAGTAGGCTGTGAGAAAGTGAAGTGTTGTTTGGCAGTACTTTCAGTCAAAAGAAGGTCATTCAAGTCCAGCTACATGTTCAATCTGCAATGCTGATTAGTCTGGTGGTGGCGAGGACCCTAAACAATACACAACATCACCGCTGTTACAACATCTGGTATGAAACATCTGGAAGAATACGAGCTGAGCATGAAGGAATCTACAGACAGCAGCCAGAATGCAGCAACTTCAGGTACGGCAAAGGAAGGACAGTCACAGCTAAAAACTGGGAGTAGGATTAGGTGCATTACCACTCTTAACATAGCGTACGGAGGAGGTCGTAGATTCAACGCAGACCCATAAATCAGGCTTAACCTTTCTCATAATACAATGTCTTTTTCTTGTAATTATAACGTGAAAGTGTATAACTTTTCTTTTCCTTTGTGAATGCAATGTATTTCAGTACAAAATGTATGTAACTTCTGAGCAGCTTCACTGACTGAAAACAATTATATACAACATCTGGCATTTCCAGACCTTCCTCCACAGCGCTGCTAAGGAAGGTCTGGCTAGTCCACAAAGCATTCCTGGATGGGACAAAAACGTGCTCTGGTTTATTGGTATTTCTTTAAACCAATGACAATCGTCTCGGGCGGCGCTAAGCTCCGGACGGAGCCACGGTGCCTCTGCAAAATTGGCCTGGCCTGGCCTCCTTCATGGTATGTGTGTGAATGTAGTTTTTGTGTTCTTTTTCTCCCTTTTGGTGTGCCTGCTGTGTGCTTGGTATGTTTTGGTTTGGCGTCCATCTCTGTGTTTTGCTCTCTCCACATGCTCTGGAAGCCATAGGTGGGCGTGGTCACTGGAGCTCCTGCTTACACACCTGAGGCTCGTCACACCACTCAGCACTCCTGTTCCTCATCAACTATCAACTCCCCTTCATAAGCCAGGCCAACCTTCCAGTCCCCGCTGGATCGTTGAATCAGCTTGTATGAGAACACGCCAGCCAATCTGAACTTTCACTATTGTGAATTACCTGTTGCTAACTTGCTTTTTCCCTGTCTCACCTCAGACCATCTCGCCCTGAGCCTGGACCCAGATCTAACTGCCAGCACCGCAAGATCCAAAGCACTGGAGCCCGGAACCCATTCCCTCTCTCTGACTCATCTGAATCTCCTGCCACTCAAACCACGTTTTGTTTGTTCATTTCAATAAAATCACCTTTATTGAAACTTCACTCTGGTCTGCGCTTGAGTTCTAGTCACCGGTCCTGACAAAAACAGCCTCTGGAAGGAACTTGTTTTGGTGGAATATGTACGTTCAAAAGTAGTTTTAGTCGTGCAACAGAAAACTCAGATTGGACAGATAGTCTAGCTAGCTGTCTGGATTTACCCTGCAGAGATCTGAGGAGCAGTTAACCATAGTCCTCACAAATCCGACACAAAACGACAACACAAAGGAAGGTAATGGACATCCGGCTGAAATGTGGGACATCCTACGGAATTTCCGGCGACCCTAGAATCCCAGAAATGAAACGTTGTCGATGTAGACTATGACAACACGACCGGCTAACACATGTATGATTCTGTCATAAGCTTGTAAATAATGGAAGTACAAAGCGAGCTGTCTAAATATCTGGATTCTTTGACCTCAACCCTTTTCTGTCTGTCATCATATAACTATCTCGTACAGGCCTCATGATGTAGCCTTTATGTTTCATATATACTGTACCAGTCAAATGTTTGGACACACTTCCTATTTAACTGAATGAGAAAGTGTGTCCAAAGGTTTTAAGATCATTTTTTGGGCATTTTCAACCTTTATTTTGACAGGACAGCTGAAAACATGAAAGGGGAGAGAGAAGGGGAATGACAGCAAAGGGCTGCAGGTCAGAGTTGAACCCTGGCCCGCTGCATCGAGGGGTAAACCTCTATATATGGGCGCCAGCTCTACCAACTGAGCTATCTGGGCGCCCATGTGTGTCCAAATTTTTGACTGGTACTGTTAATATTTAATTTCACACGTGAAGAAGTGTGTGTCTGTCGGCGTCTTACTGTGTCTGCGGTTGAACGGCGGGCTGAGTTGGGTCCAGGGCGACAGCCGGGGGCCGCGCTGCGCTCTGACGCGGATGTTGTAGTCAGCGTCGGAGCCCAGGTCAAAGGTCAGGTCGCACTGAGTGTGAGGAGTCAGCTGACACTCGGGAGCGTCCACCCAGCTGCCGTTCAGCACCGTCAGCTCAAACTCCCTGCAGCACCAAGAGAAGAAGAGGACAGAATGACGCTTTTTGACACTTTTTACCCTTTTTATTTGACACTTTTTTAACATATTATTTAATGCTGTAAAACATATGCAATGCTTTTCTTGATGCTTTTGACGCTTTCAACTTTATTTTTGCTTTTGAAGATTTTTTTAAACATTTTTGTATGTTTATTTTCACCTTTTTGAGGCCTTTAACGTTTTTTGTTATGCTTGTGAAGGCACTTTTAAGTGCTTTTTCACGCTTTTGTGATGGTTTCAAACATTTGTTGACGCTTTTAGCGTTGTTTATGCTTTAAGGGCCCTATCTTGCACCCGGCGGAGTGCGCCGCAAAGCCCGGCCCAAGTGTCTTTGCTAGTTTAAGACCGACGCAGTTGTCAGTTTACCGTCCAGTGCCCGCGTTGTTTAAATGCACCTGCGTCCATCTGTGGCTCATGGGCGTGCTGGTCTTACAGAGAGGTGTGTTCAGGTGCATTCTGGGAGTATTGCTATCTTGAGGCAGCGGGAAGTGATTGCGCCATTGACCAACAAAAACCTGGTCTAAAGTCAATAACGCAGCATGTCATTATTTTAACAGAGCATTAGTAAAATGCTCCTAGACTTATGTACAGCAGGCGCACACTGTTTGTTACACACACAGGGACGCACAGAAGCACACACACATGCAGAAGATTAAAAAATGAAAATATTACAGTGCAAATGCGCCATCACAATAACAATGCTCAGCAAATCCTCCATCATAATAGCAATGCTCCAAGGTCCAAACGCGCCTGGCTTTTAAAGGGAATGGGAGATGATCTCTGATTGGTTGATTGCATGTTACGCCCAAAACACACCTCTGACTAATGAAGACACTAAGTACAACCCTTTTGAACCAGGCGCCCGGATCCTTTTTACCGCAGTCAAACTAGCAAAAGTGGATTTGGCCACGCCCTAAACACACCTTAGATCCTTAAAATAGGGCCCTAGATGTTTTTTATTTTATTTTTTTTACTTTTTTACGATTTCGATGATATCAGCGCTTTTGAATGACACTTGAAGGAAGGATGTAGCACGGGTCAAGGAAGAACCTATTACATTTTGGAGTGGATACGCAAATTATCTTTCACTCTTTTTCACTTTTGTTAACTTTGCGAGATAGGGCATTTTGTGCTGCATTCATGTGGTGTAGGAATAATCAGAATAATGACTTGCTGACTAGGAAAACTCGCCCTGCATTAACGCTTGTGTTGTCCTCCTTCTGTTTTGTAAAGTATAAACTATCACCCCATTCTGTGTTACATCTTCTTAGCCAACTTCATTCCAACCTATTACCACTAGTGTTACACTTATTTCTGGAATTCATGGTCAATAAACCTCATTAATATTAACTTATACCTACTTTCTGAGTTAAAAAAAGCACAAATAATGAATTATTTTAGTAACAATTGAAATCATAGGATGTGGAGTGGATCATAGATTGGTATCTGTCAACGTTTAGTCAGGAAACTGTTTTGAAACCATTTCAATTTCTTTTCAAGTGCTACAAAGTGGAATAAAATCCCCACAATTCAATGAGAGTAATTCTGAAGTTCATTTTACTCGCAAAATGCGTTGCATGGAACCGTCCATGTTATTTCTGAAGCATTTTGGTTTTAAGTAACCTATATTTCTGATAGAGAAACTTTGAAAACGGGTCCAATTTGACCCGAGGACAACAGGAGGGTTAACATTTTGAGGTAGGACATAATATGGCTGAGGGCTGCACTCAAACGTATACAACAAACGTCGCAGCATGACTGTGGAACGGGTTGTGTAATCTGAAACTGAACATATTTGCCGTATTCTCCAGAAGAAGTTGAAGTTGTGCCTCAAGGATAATTATCCAAACTCCCTGCATGCCTCTGACTCACCGAAGCTACTTATTCTCTTTGTGTTTTGATTTTGTTTTGTATCCAGATTAATTGATTGAACCGCAGTGATGATGTGATTAAGCTTAAACATGAGTCAGCGCGTCGGCCTGTGGACAGGTGCAGCCTACCTGTTGGGTGACATTTATCACCGTGTACTAATTACGTTCCAGTGACACTTTTTTGGCGCTTTTGATGCTTGAGATTTTAATGCTTTTGCGGGCACAACACATCTATGCGATCATCTAACGCAGTGTTACTCAGACCAAGGACCACTTACCTAAATAGAAACTCACAGACCACCAAAATATCCCCCAAAACAACAGGCTTCCTTCCACATCTTGTCAGTTTTACAGTAACGTAAACTTAGTTTGCTGTAAAGACTTCTGCCCTGATTTTAATAAAACTTGGTGGAAGGATGAAGCACAGCTCAAGGAAGAACCCATTACATTTTGGAGCGGATACAGAAATTATTTTTCACTTATTTGCAAAATGTCATGACACTGTGATCGCGCTGCATTCATGTTGTGTCGAAATATTGTTAAAAAGTAGTACATACAATACAGTAGGACTTTTACTGTAACAGAGTGTTTTTCCAGTGTGGTGTTAGTACTTTGCAGTAAAGGATCCGAATACTTCTTCCAGCGCTGGTGAAATGTAGAACAGGTTACGAGGCAGCGGTGACACTGAACTGTGCTCTGCTCATAAACAAACGGAAGAAGACTTCATAGCAGCCGCAGGAATGTTTCTGTAAGTTAATTAAAGCGTCTTCTCTGTGATTGACAGCTGGCATGACGCAGGAGCCGGATGTAGAAACTAAAGTGTCTAAAGTTAAAGGGTAACTCTCGCCAAAACACAACCACGGCCCTTTGACTCGGGTACATTCACAAAAAGACCCTAGGTTGTATTTTGGCGAGAGTTACCCTTTAAGTGTTGTTATGATGTCATGATCACACAGACACACCTACGACGATTAGCACAGGTGTGTCCTTTATTTTTACAAGTCAGAGTATTTAAATGACTCAGTGGACGCGATGGGCACTCTCTCTTTAACCTGCAGGTATCAGCTGTTTCTCTTCACTATAGTCAGTTTGGTTTATTCTTTTCTGGATGTACTCACTTTGTCATTTGCTGTTGTTATACATGTATGCTTTGTTTCCTATTATGGGTGTTTATGTCATTTGTGGTAATGTTTCATATATGTCCTTTGGTGTTATTCATCTTATGTATGTCGGTATGTACTGTATGTCTATGGCCTCTTTCTTGTATTGAGCTACCCAGGGATGCAAAAAGAATTTCAGCCCTGACTGACAATAAAAGTCGTATCGTAGTCAGTTTGGTTTATTCTTTTCTGGATGAACTCACTTTACTGCAACTATTACTACAAATACATTACACACGATTGAAAACAAAACACAAAATGACCACAAGGAGACTTAAACGCTTCCAGAAAACATCTTCACCTGCAATATGTCACTGGAAGAAACAGAAACCCACTATGGGAGAGACGCACAATGACCAGAAAGAGACACAAAATATCTACAAAAGAGTCCCAGAATCACCTCAAAGACACACATGAAGACCACAAAGAGACACAAAGATCACAAAGAGACACAAACAAACTACAAAACTGTGAATGCTGGGACTACTTCCAGCGGCAAATTAATTAAAGTGAGATCTGTGGCAGCAGGACGGGCTGTGTGTGTGTGTGTGTGTGTGTGTGTGTGTGTGTGTGTGATGTTAATTGTCAGTAAAGTATTTGTTTCATGCTTATACCATGGTCTGGGTGAATACTCGATTCTGATTGGCTGCAGGGTGTCCATAAAAAAGGAGTTCCGGTGAAACTGACTAGTTACTGTTCTAAATGAATGCGCTACATTAAATCAAAAATGAAATGTGAATCTGTTATTTCCAACACTGTGTTGTGCTTCAGTGCCTCGTCCTCTGAACACCACAGGATGGCGCTAACACACACGCTGCAGGAAGTAAGTTATACTTCCCCTCTGAACTGACTTTGTTTCACAGCGAATAACGTTATCTCACATCCCGTTCATTTCAGGTCGCTACTTCAGGCCGCGGCCGACGGTAACGTTACACATCGCGGAAAATTGTTTGTAAAAGTCGTTCTGGGGACAATGACGCTAGCTTGTCTTGATGCTAAACATATTGTCACGTTATTTTTACTGATTGCCAACTGTACACAATAGACTTTGGAGCTTGCTAGCATAGCGCTAGCTTTCTGGCTCGGAGCTGAGCTGAAGGGTGGCAAGTCGTATCTAAGGTCTGTTCTATTCCCTGGGGCAGGGAACAACGTTTGCATTGCATAAAAACCTTATGAGATGGGAATGATTGTTCCAGGTATTAGTCAAACCCTCAGGTGTAACCAGGGACACAGAATTATTGTTTGGAAAAACTTTAGATTTTGATTGTAAAACGTATTCAAATATGAATTAATGTTTAAAAAAAAACTTGGCATGTGACCATGGTATAAGCGGGTTAATGCCCGACGAGGTGTCCATTGTCAGGTATTAATGGACGACGGCGAGGTGCGAACCGTCCGACACGCAGCGGAGCCAAAGTTGACATTAACGCATTAAGATTAACCCTTACGTAACGTACCCCTGGAACTGCACGGAGTAGAGCACAGCGGTGTGGCCGGCGGCCTGCGGCGGGCGCCACCTCAGTACGTGTCTCATGTTGACAGACTCCATGTGAACTCTGCTGGGAGCCGGCAGCATCCAGACACCTGCAGACACACAGAGATCAGCTTTACATCTCAGGCATCAGCGTTTATTATTATGTAGTTAGGGAGCAGAACGAATGAGCTGAGGGGATACATTCAATTTAATAATCAGGATACTTAATTCAATTAAAACTATTTCTTTACAACTTTATGCTTCTGCAAAGATAGGCCAATTAAGTGGAGACACTGCAGGTAAATATGGAAAATATTGAACAGATATCAGCATGAAAGTACATTTTCAGAACAGAAATGTGAACATTGGATAAAGCAAGGTCCATAATTACAACAATCAGACAGCTGACAGTAAAAGTGTGTGTGTGTGTGTGTGTGTGTGTGTGTGTGTGTGTGTGTGTTGACTTTACTGGTGTCTATAATCAGGCTGTCGTGCCTTCAAACAGAGATTATGTAGAGATGTGAGGAAACCACCAGTGATATGTGTGTGTGTGTGTGTGTGTATGTGTGTAAAAGTTAAACTCACAGTTTGCACTGTTCAGCAGGAGCATGGTCAGCAGCAGACTCAGAGAGCGTCTCGGTCTCATCACCGGAGAGTTTGTCTCCAGAACCAAAAGGAGGAAATTCATCTGCTCACGTCAGCTCCAACATGTCCCAATCACACCAACAACCTGCATGCAAACTGATCCATAATACAGCATGTAAACACAGCATGTAACCCAGATAGACACACACACACACACACACACACACACACACACACACACACACACACGCATACACTTACAGACATACACACACACACACACACACACACACACACACACACACACACACACACACACACACAAACTCTTGGCTTGAAAGTAGGCTGTAAGTAATATTGTATCGTATATTGTAAGTAGGTGTAATCTTTACACATTTATATCCATTTTAACCGATTCACAACACATTGTTACATCCCTACACTGCACCGTAACTTTTATTTATGTATTCCGTAAATGTCTTATTCTATTATAGCTGCTTTTATTCTCTTTAACAGATGTGTTTAACTGCTCATTAATGTTTTATGTAAACTATGTTGAATTGCCTTGTTGCTGTAAAACATTTTATAGAAATAAAGCTGCCTTACCTTTCAAGCAGTGCACGTTTCTGGATGCATCGTTACATAATCCAAGATGTCTATTAAAAAGCTTTAAATCCAGTGTGAAAAGGACGATAATATCCCAATTAATCTCTCAGGTTAAGATCCACACGATCTAGAGTCTGAGGTTTCTGTCAGAGCGTAGAAGAACATGAAGAAGCAGTTTGGTGTGTGAAAAAAGCAGAAGTTATGTGAGCGTGGCTGCGATCTGTCCGCGGTCTCCAGAGAAAAGCTGGTATGTCGGGATGCTGAGGCTGCAGAGCCGGTTCAACTTGTTCTTAGTTGCCTCAGGGCGTCAGATGTCAACGTTAATTTACAGGTTAAACTCACGACACCTCTATACTGAGACAGGGGCCCTCCTGGCCTTCACCTGCAAAATAATACTCAAAGAGACATGAACTAACATGAAGAGATGCAAAACATCCACAGCACACAAAATGACCATAAAGAGTTATAAAACGACTACAAAAGGTGCAAAGTAACTGCAAAGACACACAAAATAAGAACAGACACAAAAAAACTACAAAGAGACACGACACATGGAGATCAAACAATGACCACATGAGACAAAAAGAGACACAAACAGCTACAAAGAGACACCAGAGGACCACAAAGAGACACAAAGCAGCTACAAAGAGACACAAAAGGACCACAAAGAGACACAAAGAGACACCATAGGACCACAAAGAGACACAAAGAGACACAAAACAGCTACAAAGAGACACCATAGGACCACAAAGAGACACAAAGAGACACAAAACAGCTACAAAGAGACACAAAAGGACCACAAAGAGAAACAAAGAGACACAAAACAGCTACAAAGAGACACCATAAGACCACAAAGAGAAACAAAGAGACACAAAACAGCTACAAAGAGACACCATAGGACCACAAAGAGACACAAAGAGACACAAAGCCAAAGAGACACAAAAGGACCACAAAGAGACACAAAGAGACACAAACAGCTACAAAGAGACACAAAAGGACCACAAAGAGACACAAAGAGACACCATAGGACCACAAAGAGACACAAAGAGACATAAAAAGACACAAAAGGACTACAAAGAGAGACATGCTGCATGTCATGATGAGTGTTGATTGGCTGATACACGTATCACATCTAGCCAACCAGATGAGGGTTGTGGGCAGGACATGAGAGTCAGACTCAGTGGTGAGTGAAACTGACACAGAGGGACAGACACAGAGCTGTAGCCGAGCCGAAGTAGAACACTTTTTAATACGTTAACTTTATCGGTTATCAGGCAAATGAAACACAGATACAGATCATCTGCAAACGGACAAATATGGGACAAACATACGACTTTGGAACCAGCTGCCTTTAGATTTCAGATGTTTACTGAAGACACATTTTTACTCACTGGTCTTTTTAACACTCTAATCTCTCAATCTGTTATCATCATGTCTATATTTCTGTATTTGGGAATTGCTGCTTGCTGTTGTCGTAGGGATGTTCTTCTTGTGTTTTCTTTCTAGTTTTTTATTGTTTTATTTTTACATTTCTATGTTCTTTTATACAGCACTTTGGTCAGCCGAGGCTGTGTTTAAATGTGCTCTAGAAATAAACTTTACTTACTTACTTATTTAAATTTCATGTAAGAAACATTTTACAGACCGAGAGATATATTGCTTATAATAACTAAAATCAGAATCACATTCAAACAGTAAAAAGTGGTTACCAAGTTTTGTTTATTTGTAACCTTCATTAAACAGACAATTGATTATAGAGTGATATAGACCAAGGTATAATAACAAGTGTGTAACACTGACAACACTGCAAGATACAACAATTATAAATGCATCAAAGACAATTCAGATTCCTTCACATATAATATTTAAAAAAATCACATAATCTTTTGATTTAAAACAAAACATCAGTACAGAAACACAAGATAAAATGGTAAAGGTGAAATGATTTGAAAAAAGAAAACACCTTAGGTGACAGTGATGTTAAAACGTTAATTACCAACATGTTAAAAAATAACATGCCGGTTTGGATACAGAGAAATATGATTCATGATTATAGCAGTTGGAATGATGAACAGTGGCAGTGATAGTAACAAAGACAGTTGAACTATGACTAGAAATAATCGTTGTAGCAGTTGCCTCTATCATCAGACAGCAACAACATAAAGAAAAGGTAAACAAAATGTACAATATAATATAATACATTTATAGAAAAACAAACTAATATAGATGTAAGGGAACATCTGCACCCTGTGACTTCTAACCTAAAAAACTTATTTTTCTCAGTATTATTTTCCTAATTATAATAATAATCATTGGGTATTCATAACGTTGGGTATTATGTCTTATTTCCCATCTTACAATTTACTACATTTAATTTATTAATCCTAATAATCCTAATAATAATACCACATACATTTGTTTTTGTAATCTCTCCGTCTTTCTCTATGTCTTTTGTGTTCAAGTTCAAATGTTTTATTTGCATTAATATCTGACATGCATTGTTTTAAAATCAAGTGTATACCACGCTGTATTAAAGACATTGATGGAAGGACTATATGCGTATTAAGTCTCTCTCTGAGCTGAAAGCTGCGCTCCTCTCCGTGTCCTCAGGTTCACAGCGACTACAGCAGCACAGAGCATCAGCAGCAGAACACTGAGCACTGAGCATCGCACTTTGAAGAAGGTGGAGTAAATCCCAAAGGGCTCCATGTACACTAACACTGTTCTCTCTGTTGACACACACTGATGATATGGGTCATAAACCACACACCAGTACTCCCCTGTGTCTTCCACTGAGACATTAGAGATAACCAGGTTACCATTATTATAGTACCAGCTTACTCTGCTCATTCTCTGATCTTTTACACTAAAGACTCTTCCCTCTGTTCGGTTTGACTTGATGAACCAATAGTGCCCCGTACCCTCTCGCCAATCTCTGCATCTGACAGTGACTTTTTCTCCCTCTGAGAAGAGCTCTACAGCAGGTGGGCCAAATTTGGGGCACACCAACAGCAAATATACTTGCTGTGTCTTAGAGGCATAACAGGAGTACCAACCTGAGTGATTTAACATTAGAGATGAAAACGCCAGCGAGTAGTTTTGGTCTACTGAAGGAACAGTCTGGTTTTGTAGTCCGAGGTCAGTGTGGAAGAGTGATTTTTGTTTAAACTTCCAAAGTGGGGGCGGGTCATCAGTGAAATCATTGACATTGCACGGCAACACAGCCGTCTCTTCCACTGAGCGGTAGATTGTCTCTGACTTTAGTCTCAACAGTTTTTCGTCACTTTTAACACACTTCTGTTGGTTCATCATGAGACAGGTGTACTCCCCAAGGTCTGTTATTGTGACGTTGGATATACGAAGAGTTGATGTCTTTGTCACTAGTTGGTATCTTCCTCTAACATTGTCCGTCACTGATGTCACATTGTCCCCAAAAACTCTGGTCCATATTTCTTGCTCATATCTAATGTCATGTTTGAGCCACTGGATATCCAGATTGTGAGCAGCTCTATCACATTGCATGTCTACTGTTTTTCCAAGTCTCGTGTCAGTTCCTCCCATCTTATGCATTGAACTACAAACAGTAATACTAATGTTTTTCTCATGTGTCAGGTTGCCCTTAGTCCAACACTCCTCTTGGTACAGGCCAGAGTCTGAATGGGTCAGGCTGCAGATGGTATAAGAATACGTTTTCCCCGTGCTGACAAGTCGTTTCAAGTGTTCAGGTACTGAGGAGTTATTGGACCGGAGGTCAGAAGTGTTCCACAGGACAAGCTTCTCCTCACCAACAAATCTGGAGATCAGGCAGGAGTTGGTGTTCTCGGGGAGGCTGAAGGTGTAAGCGGTATTTTCCTGTTGGACGGTGATCCGTTCTTCTGCATGGATGTTGTTGCTGAGAGCAAACAGCAGGAAGGAGAGCTCTGCGACTGCAGCCATTCTGCTCCGAGGTCGACAAACACTGACACCACTCAACTCATCAGCTCCACGGCAACCCTCATTAGCAGCTACTATTTTTCTTTTTTAACAAACATGACTTCTTTATCTCATCATCAGAGGAAACTTTGCAGCATCAGCTCTCTATCCAGTGATCAATTTCCTTTAAAGGTGTCTATAACCACAGAAGCTATCGTGCCTTCAAACAGATTATGTAGAGATGTGAGGAAACCACCAGCGATAAGTGTGTGTGTGTGTGTGTGTGTGTGTGTGTGTGTGTGTGTGTGTGTGTGTGTGTGCGTGCATGTATGTGCGTGTGTGTATTTGGCAGAGACTTTATTTCTTAATGGCACTGTTATTGTGTTTAAACACTTTCTTTTTGGATTTGGTTAGGTATCCCAATGCATTAGTGGAGTGCTGGTGTGGCTAACAGAAGCTGTAAAATTACAAAAATCAATGTGTAGTGTTTCAAAGGACCGAGCTGTTTTTGCAGTGACGCTTTAGTTCTGTTCAGTTCAGCAAATGGGATGCATTTTATATTTGTTGTAAGATAATAAGAAATAAAATCACTTTTTAAGTGTATCTATTATGGGAAGGATTGGAGCTGTAACATCCATTACTGTCAGTCTTTCTGTATATGTGATAGCTTATTAAAGCAACTTTGTACAAACATGAGGTTGCATGTAGACCTCTCTGCTACCATGGAAACCTAAAATGATTTATGTACAAAACATTGCTGTATTTTTGAACATCTATCTTGTAAGTAATAAAAGCAACACGTTTAAATGATAAATATTAACATATCAGTTTTGGCAGACTGTCAAATTTATGTATATTTCAGGTGGCCTTATATACATTTGCATTTGTAAGATGAAAAGCTCATTTTTCAAAGCAGAACTGTTGACCTGCATGTTATGGTCTTTCCAGTGGCCGGTACAGTAAAAGTGAAACTGTTGTGAACATGTGTCCAAAATATACAGTTATCTAAAGCGCTAAGTTGTGTGCCTGGTCTGCTGCATATATATATATATATATATATGTGTGTGTATACAGTATGTATATATATGACCACCACAGTGTTGGCGTTCTAAGCAGGGTAAATCCAGACAGCTAGCTAGACTATCTGTCCAATCTGAGTTTTCTGTTGCACGACTAAACCTTCACCGAGGAAACAGGTGTTCATGTCCTGGAGAAGTTAAGGAGAAAACACAAGACTTTCACCGAGGAAACAGGTGTTCATGTCCTGAAGAAGTTAAGGAGAAAACACAAGACTTTCACCCAGGAAACAGGTGTTCATGTCCTGGAGAAGTTAAGGAGAAAACACAAGACTTTCACCCAGGAAACAGGTGTTCATGTCCTGGAGAAGTTAAGGAGAAAACACAAGACTTTCACCAGGAAACAGGTGTTCATGTCCTGAAGAAGTTAAGGAGAAAACACAAGACTTTCACCAGGAAACAGGTGTTCATGTCCTGGAAAAGTTAAGGAGAAAACACAACCCCCGAATGTTTCCTCCAAAACCCAGAAGTGGCCTAAACCCTTTGTGGCTGACATCAACATGGAGGTGGAGAGTAGAGAGGAAGTAGAGATCAGAGACCTGAGCTCCTCCCAGCGAGCAGCACCATAACCACTGCTTCAGATATGAGGACAACACCTGGCTTTAAACTCTTCTGAACCCTCCGGTGGCTTCGTCTTTACAAACTAACCCTCTGAACTGTATTTTAGTTGTTAGAAGGGATCCCAAAGTTTACAAAAATACCAAATCCGTTCGGCTGGATATTGTTGAAATGTGTCTAAAATGATGCAGCAGACACGTAGAAATGTTCCATTTGATTATTTCACTCAGTGAAACATCATGTAGCTTTAATGAAGAGACTGAAAAACAGTGACATCCGGATATGGCAAATTTAAAATCAAAATATGTTGTTTGATGTTAACATGTTAACATGGACGCTCTAGTTCTGCTTCAAGAGGAGATGCAGATGTTTTTTTGAGGGGGTGAAACAACAAGATGACTTGTTTGTCTCTGTGGTTTGTGTTCTGTCTCTCTGATCAACGATAACAGATGTACCGCTTATTTTTGGAAATACTGCAGTCAAGTTATATACCACAGTATTAAGATACGAATATATCTATTGTATAATAATTATATCTTACTGCACAGTATTATATATAATATCAACTGTTTAATATATGTTCTTTATTACACGACAAAAAACTCCAAAACAACACATTGAGTGTTTGCTGATCTGAAGTGGAGATTTCTGGCTCAGCGCATGAGAACAAACCTTTAAAGATATAGATTATAAAATCAGACATTTTAAAGACTACAGGTAAATAAGGGTTAATATTTATAGTATAATATAACAGAAATCACAATGAAAATTCCCCAGTGGATTGCCTACATTACAGTTTTTTTCAACTGCTTACACACAAAATCTTTTCATGTCACAAGGTTTTTGAAACCTCTCACTCAAAGTGCAAAATTACACAGAAAATCTCCAAAACCATAACTATTTCTCAGCCTTTCACTCAGTTTTCAATCGCATAAAACACTTTTTTCAAAACACTACACCCAGTTCTCTACCTAAGACACAAACATCTAACAGGAAGTGACTGGCTTTCCTTTTCTAAACACAGCCAATCAAAATGCTACACTTATTTACCAGGACACACACACACTCCTCACATGAGCAAACACATTATGTCATAACTGAACACTAACCAATCACTGCTTTAGTATAGGCCTATACAGAGGTCAAAGGTCAGATTACCTGTTTTGAACAATGGATGGCAACAATAGACAGAGAGCAAGGGGAGTAGGAGGGAGAGACAGGGGACGACAACGAGGAGGAGGAAGAGGGAAGAAGAGGAAGGAGAGCCATCTCTGATGAGATCAGGGCCACACTTATTCATCATGTGATCAACTACAGATTGAGTAACTTTACAGTGGCGTCCATACTGCATGCAACTATCTAATTTCTATTTCAGCATTACAAATCAATCAGAAAAAAACTTTGTTTTACTCTGTTTTGCACAGAGTGCATAAAATCCCCCCCATCCCCCCACCCCGACACACAAGCACGCACAAACACACACACACACACACACACACACACACACACACACACACACACACACATATTCTTTATTCTAAAAATGAGCTTTGGTTTACATATCTTTGTACTTTTGTTTTCTTGTTTCATGCTACTGTATACAACACTGTGCTACTCTTACAAACGTGTTTTGCCCAATACATATTTTCTGTTTTACTGTAACATTACATTGTTTTTTAAAGTAGTAAGACAAGTTTTTTTTAAGTTTTCTGAAATCTAATGTTTAAAAAAAAGAAAACAAGGCATTGTCTAATGTTAACTTTTGCTGAATTTAGGAGAAATCTACAGGTACAAATAAACAAAGTGTGGTAAAACAAATGTTTTCTTTCTGCTAGTCTTAAAGAAGACATGTTATGGAAGATAAATAGCCCAAAATCCAGTTATAGCTTTAAAGCAGCTCTCTCTGCTGTTTGTTCATGTGTGTAAATAACAGTGTTGTCACCGTAGAGTTTTAACACCGCACGATCCCAGGAAATGTTAAAGCCTTTTTTTAAAAATGTTATGATTTACAAATACCTGTGCGCCATATACCGCATGACCCCATGTATTACCAACTCCAGCATGGAACACCTACACCTACTGGTTTGTATATAAAAACTGTGTGCATATATTTGTTATTTTTGGTTGGCTATTTGCTTATATTCATATCTTCTAAATCACTTATAGGGTCCAATTACATTGATTCTGATTCTGATTATTTAAATGAAGTCCATAAAAACAAGGAGGTTTATAAAACACAGAAACTGCATTGATAAATAAATCAAATTCTGATTTGGGACATTTTTCAATGTATTCTTGCATTCTATAAAATGATGAATCAGTAAATCAAAACAGATGGTCAAGTCAGTGAGTTGCTGACCATGAGTAGAAGAACTTTTAGTAATAGTAGGTGCAGCAGTAGTAAAAGTAATGCCTGTTACAGTTTTTCTCAATTGCTAAAACACTTAAACCTATTGGCTGAACAAAGTTCTCAGTTGCCTGAACTCATTGAACTAATTGTACAGTCTGTTGTCAATACCTTAAACCATTTCACACGGTAAAACACAATTTGCAGATCTCACTTAGACTTTTCAGCAAAACTCTAACTGTCATCCATACTGGTAAACACTAGTGGCAACAATCAAATACAAATAGAGAACACATGGCATTGATTGAACACAACCACTCAAAGGTGATTTCACTTGTTTCAAATGATGTGACACAACCAATATTAGCCAGTTCAGAGATTCAGAATTTTGTTTCTTTTGCTGCAGAGATTCAATACAAAAAATGAATGACCCGTCTCAGAGTAGCTTTATAGAATGTACAGTTTATGAAAAAAAGGAGACAGAGACAGGATTGTCCTGGTACTCCTCTTCCTCTCCCTCGTGAAGGCATTTTTCTTATTTTCTGTGTTCATCTACAGTATATCGTTCAAATAGGTCCTCTTTTACTGTCCTACCATATGATCATGAGGTTGAAAGAACCTCATCACCTGAGTGTGTTTCCTAGAAGGGAATCAGCTGTGATCGATCTATTTGCATAGCTTCAATCAGCTGTTTCTCAATAAATGCATGTATAAAATGCAGGGGATATATTTGTGTTTCAATTTACAATATGAACAGCTGTTCACTTTGACTTTAGCCTTTAAGTTAGGTTTAGAACAAGATGTTATCTGTTCTGACATACAGTGTGAATGCATTTGAAAATTTGGCAATAAAAATCCATTGTTTTGGTCTTGGTGGAGCTTGTGTGTAAAAGAAGTTCAAGCATTTTAAATTTGTGTAACTGTATACATTTTGTGTCAAAGCAACAAGAAATGTGTTAATTGTATAGCCTTCACAGACAGATGTGGTGCTAACTGTGTTAAGAGTTTAGGGAAGTTGTTAAAAGTATTGAAAAAAGTGTCATAGCGATCAGAAAAAACTGTAAGATGAGGAGTCAGCGTAAGGTTTCAAAGGTTTATTAAATTAAAACGACTACAAAAAGTGTCCTGAAGCAAACTTAGGCCTGTACTACGAATCAGGATCAACATGCCCTGGATTTATTTCAGTTACCCCGGTCCCGCATAAGCTGTGTGACGGTGGTTAACAACTAGTTCAGTCAACCCAGGGTTTCCCAATCCAGTGGCACACACGCTCACATAAAAGAGGCGGGGTTTGCACAGCACGACCAATCGCAAACATCTACCAGAGCCGCATATTTTACATAAGAAGAGTAAACTATAATTCTACATAAATATGAAGAACACAGACACAATTTTACAGGCAAAACGCAGGAAGGAAAGTTGGCAAAAAAAGCAGACACTGTAAATGCGTAAATCACAATGTTTATCAATATCACTTCCCCATCAGTCAGGCACAGGATCTGACCATAATTGCACTTTTACTTTCCATAAACTGTCGTTGCTTTAGCTATTATTTCAGTTGCAACACTGGCAGTGGTATGCGATCGTGAGAGCAAATAAAAAATATAAAAACTTAATTCATGTGTGCATTGGCAACACACGGCTCAACAAGCCAACAAATAGCCTATACGTAATTCCCTCCGCTGAAAATATATATCTTTCATAAAAAAACCCATCAGGGAATGTTAACGGGGTTGTCGGTCTCTAAATGTTTTAATTTTTCTGAACGCACCTCTCTCTCTCTCGGCGCGACAAGCTCCACCGGATAACCCTGGGTTGAACCTGAAGTTATCTCATTAACGCCAAATCTTGCTTCGTAGTACAGGCCTCTGATCTGTACGGAGGTTTACTAATGACAAAAACTGACTGAGTCTTAGAATTATAATAACAAAATAAAAATATTCATATATCATAAAAATAAGAATATAAAATATACCACTAAGACCACAGTGTAGAAATAAGTAAAAGTCCAAAAGTATCAGCATGAAAATACTTAAAGTACCAAAAGTAAAAGTGGTCATTCTGCAGAACAATCAGTATGATATTACTGGTTTCTAATGACTGATGACTTTAATGTTGCAGCTAGTAATTTGCAATAATATATCATCATTTATTATCTGAGTGTATTTAGTTTAATAATCTGAATGTGTAAAGGAACTAAATCTGTCAAATAAACAGCAAGGTAGTTACTGCATGCAGCTTTTGGAGATGATGATGAAGAGCATTACATGTAATTTAGCTGTTTGGAGCAGAATCGAATCCATTCAGGAAATCATTGGTGATACCCACATTCTCCTCACTAACATCAGCTGATGATCCTGATTCAACTGTCTGGTTCTCTAACAGGAGGAGACTCTCCGTCCTACACAGGACACAGAGACACTGAGGAACCATATGATAGTAACCCAAACCCAGGATAAAGAGGCTGAGTGAATGTGGTGTTGAAGGTGTGGAGGTGGATCAGTGAGTCAGAGGAGACTCTGTAGAAGGACAGAGAGCCAGCAGGACAGTCCACATACACTGCTACTCTACCAGAGACAGAGGAGGAGGAGATGGATGGTCCTCTGTTACTGTGCCTGACAGAGTAATCAACTTCAGAGCAGATCAGACTCCAGGATTGATCATTATATCCAAACACACATTCGTTAGTGCCTCCTCTCCTCCTGATTCCTCTGTAACTCACTGATATAGAAACCCCTCGTTTCCTCTCGAGCTCCCAGTAACAGCGACCAGTCAGACCATCTCTACACAGCAGCTGAGGATACCAGGAGTCAAACCTCTCTGGATGATCAGGATATGGCTGATCCTCCTCCACAAATGTCACCTTCCTGTTGTTGTCAGACAGTTTGAGTTTTCTGTTCGCTGTGTTTGTGTCAAGTGTGAGTTCACAGGAATCTGACGGAGAAAACGAGACACAACACAGCTGCAGTTATTAACCTATCAGCACTTTGATGATGACATCAGAGGGTTGAATGAGTGATGTCATAGTTCCATGAATGAAATGAAAAACACACTTACACTTCCTCAGACCTGGTGTCAACCATCTGACTCCAGCAGGCTCCACCCTGACAGGAGGAGGGGGAGGACATTACATCACTCTCACACATTATTATACACTGATGAAGGAACAGTCTGAAAGCTGGAGAAATACGTCTCAAAAGTCCTGTCCTGAGGTCAGTAGGTTCAAAGTTCAGTTTTAATGTACATGGACCTTTCTCTGTAAAGATTAAAATAGCTTGTAAAACATCAGGCCTGTTGTCCACAGTGAATCTATGAACATAATATTATATTATTATAACAGAATATTTGTGCTGCACTGAGGTCACTTGAATGTAAAAAAAGGTTGTAGGACCTTAAAGACAAATCAATAAATAAAAAAGGAACATGAAACTCACAGATATGTATTGATATGACACACAGAGCAATACAAGCTAAGCTAATCTCCTGTCTAAAACACTTTTCATATGTCTTGTCAAAGTCAAACTGTGAAGAAATAAACATTATAACCTATACTAATATATAATCTTTTTCAAAATACTCCAGACGCTTTTGTCCGAAAATGCAAATACTCAATCAAAAGTACCTTACAATTGTACCTTACATGAAGTATGTTATAGTTACTTTCCACAGCTGATCAAATGTAATGCTAATATAACGTGTAACAAGCCTAAACATTACAGACATATTTTTTATCTTTCAGCTACTCTGACTCACAGCTGTCCGCGCTGATGTACTGTTACCTGTTGGGACACAGATGTTGTCCGTACCCAGGGGCGTAGCACAAAATTCTGGGCCCTGTAGAAAGGCATTTTCTATGGGCCCCTCCCCGCATCCACAGCTATTCATTCTAGCATCTTTTTGGGCCCTACTCACATGAGGGCCCTGGGTACTCAGTCTCCTTTTCCCCCCCAGTCCGACGCCCCTGTCCGTACCATTACCTGTTGGGACACAAATGTTGGCCGTACCGTCTCTGGTTCTGGCTCTGAGCACGGCAACAGTGACTCACTTCAACGCAGTGTAAAAAACTCCTTAAACTAATGTCCATCTCGCAAACATATCCGTCTCTGCAGTCATCTCAACCATCGACTCCAGCAACAGGAAGTAACACTCACAGACCTTTTTTCTGTGACCAAATGTTTTGTGGTTCTTCAAAAAACAAAACACCACTAAATGTTGGGTTAAAATGCATTGTAACTTGTATTATGGAGATTGTAACGGGTATAATATTACCAACATTTTATTAGTAATGTGTTATATTACTGCGTTACAGCCAAAAGGAATACATTATGGTAATTGTGTTATTTTTGTAATGCGTTAATCCCAACACTGGTCATGAAATATTATAAATATTTCTATATTTCTCAAAATGAAAGACAGTTTCTTTAAATGGCAGATACCTGTCCCACCTGCAGCGATCTTTAACAACGGGGAATTATCATTTTAGTTGTTTGAGATGTTCTCTTTGGACACCTCCTACACAAATATCTCCTTTTTATGTTCTTATTTTATGTTCATCCAGTGTGTATACCTGAGAGTGTCCAGTCTCCAGAGTGGATCCTTAAGTCCATCCAAAAGCAGCTTCACTCCTGAGTCTCCTGGGTGATTGTATCTCAGGTCCAGCACTCTCAGATGGGAGGGGTTGGAGGTCAGAGCTGAGACCAGAGAAGAACAGCCTTCCTCTGAGATCAGACAACCTGACAGACTGCAAACACACAGAACAACACACAATCAAACATACTAATGTCAATCAACAAATTAACATTACTGGTAGCTCTTTGATTCCTGTCTGATATTTCAAGTACCAACCACAGAGTGAGATAAAAAAAAACTTAAAACATGTTCATGGGAAGAGATTTAAACTAAATAAACACAACTGTTTGAAATCATACAAGCAGAGACAATCTTAGGCACATTACGAGTTGATCCATTAATGTAAATCAGGATTTAGGTGACCATCAGTTAAACAGGTTGTTGAATCCTGACCTGAGATTCTCCAGTTTACAGTGTGGACTCTGAAGTCCAGCTGACAGCAGCTTCCCTCCTGAATCCTTCAGGTTGTTGTTACTCAGGTCCAGCTCTCTCAGACTAGAGGAATCAGAGCTAAGAACTGAGGACAGAGCTTCACAGCTTCTCTCTGACAGGTTACAGCCAATCAGTCTGGAGAGACAATAATGAAGAAAAAAGAATCAAGAAGTTGAAAAGACAGCAGAGTATTTAAGTTATGATATATGAGTCCAACTATCACTGTACTTACAGAGCTTTTTTGGAGGCTTTGACCACTGGCAGCAGCCTCAGAAGAGCTTCCTCTGAAGCACGGTATTCTTTCAGGTCAAACACATCCAGATCTTCTTTTGATGACAGTAAGATGAAGACCAGAGCTGACCACTGAGCAGGAGACAGTTTATCTGTGGAGAGACGTCTTGATCTCAGGTACTGTTGGATCTCCACCACTAGAGAACGATCATTCAATTCATTCAGACAGTGGAACAAATTGATGCTTCTCTCAGCAGACATATCCCTGTTCATCTTCTTCTTGATGTACTTGACTGTTTTCTCGTTTGTCTGTGAGCTACTTCCTGTCTGTGTCAACAGGCCTCGTAGAAGATTCTGATTGGACTCTAGAGAAAGACCCAGGAGGAAGCGGAGGAACAAATCAAGGTGTCCATTCCCACTCTGTAAGGCCTTGTCCACAGCACTCTGGTAGAACTGTGTTAGTTTAGGTTTTTCTTTGAAGACTTTAGGCAGCCATGATGGTGTTTGTTCTTCTGACAGCAGGTTGACTCCAGAGTTGGTGAATGTCAGATGGACATGAAGAGCAGCCAGAAACTCCTGAACACTCAGATGGATGAAGCTGAACACCTTGTCCTGGTACATTCCACTCTCCTCTTTAAAGATCTGTGTGAACACTCCTGAGTACACTGAGGCTGCTCTGATATCGATGCCACACTCTCTCAGGTCTGATTCATAGAAGATCAGGTTGCCTTTTTGCAGCTGCTCAAAAGCCAGTTTTGCCAGAGACTCAATCATCTTCCTGGTGTCTGGACTCCAGGGTGGATCTGTTTCAGGTTTTTTATTAAACTTGGCGTTCTGTCGTTTGGACTGAACCACCAGGAAGTGGATATATACCTCAGTCAGAGTTTTGGGCAGTTCTCCTCCCTCTATGGTCTTTAACACCTTCTTTAGAACTGCAGCAGTGATCCAGCAGAAGATTGGGATGTGGCACATGATGTGGAGGCTTCGTGATGTCTTTATATGGGAGATGATTATGTAGGCCTGCTCCTCATCTGTGAATCTCTTCCTGAAGTACTCCTCCTTCTGTGGGTCAGTGAACCCTCTGACCTCTGTCACCATGTCAACACACTCAGGAGGGATCTGATCGGCTGCTGCAGGTCGTGTGGTTATCCAGAGGCGAGCAGATGGAAGCAGTTTCCCCCTAATGAGGTTTGTCAGCAGCACACCCACTGAGGTGGACTCTGTAACATCAGTCAGGATCTCAGTGTTGTGGAAGTCCAGAGGAAGTCGACACTCATCCAGACCGTCAAAGATAAACACAACCGGGAAGTCTTCAAACCTGCAGATTCCTGCTTTTTTGATTTCACTAAAGAAGTGATGAACAAGTTCCACCAAGCTGTACTCTTTCTCTTTCAGCACATTCAGCTCTCTAAAGGTGAATGGAAATGTGAACTGGATGTCTTGGTTGGCTTTGTCTTCAGCCCAGTCCAGAGTGAACTTCTGTGTTAAGACTGTTTTTCCGATGCCAGCCACTCCCTTTGTCATCACTGTTCTGATTGGTTCTTCTCTTCCAGGTGGGGTTTTAAAGATGTCTTCACATGTGATTGTTGTTTCTGGTGTGTCTTGTTTCCAGGATGCTGTTTCAATCTGTCTGACCTCATGTTCATCATTGACCCCTGCAGTCCCTCCCCCTGTGATGTAGATCTCTGTGAACATCTGATTCAGAAGGGTTGGGTTTCCTGCTTTAGCAATTCCCTCAAACACACACTGGAAAGTCTTATGTAAGTTGGATTTGACTTTTCGCTGGCACGCAGTAAGAATCTCTGAATGAATAAAACAATGAAATCAATGAAGGTTTGTTCTGGTGAATGTGAGTGTGCACATTTCTGTATTCATGAAATCTGTTCAGCCCATTTGACGACGAGGTTCTGAACATGTACTACAACAACTATTGTAAAATTACTTAGTATTCCTCAAAAACAACTGATATGTTGGGGGTCTCAGTCATGCATCTATGAACTCTTCATTATCCAAATAAACCAGAAGGTATATGACTTAATTACAGAGGTAATTAATATTGCCCAAGCAGTATCTTACATTGACATCAGTGTGTGCAAATTTTAACCAGCAGAGTAAACAAAAACAGTCTGACTTTGTTTAATCATTTTTTGTCCTTTAAATTTTGTTTCTCTTGTGGATGTTTGGTAGCTTGTTCTGTTGTTGTCAACACAATATATGTATCTTTGTAGATAAGAGGGAGACATTGGTAACAAAGCTAATGTTTGTCTAAGACTGTGATATATAAGTATAATCTTTGTTACACCAATTTTTTAAAATTCATTATGATTATGACTTACCTGCAGGTTCTGAGATGATGTTTGATAAATTCTCCACTAGATCATTTTGATTGATCTTCACTAAAACTATTCTGGTCACTTTAATAGTGTTTATACTGTAGGTCTGGAACATCGTATCCACTGTGTTCACCCTATTTACATTCTCCAGTTTACTCTTTGGGATTGCTGGGAAGTCTTTTAGGACTCCCTGCAGGTACCACTTAAATTTTTCAAAGTCGTCGCTTCCCAAATTTTCTAAAATTCCCAAGACGACTTCTTGAGGCGTCTCCATCTTTTGTCCCTGCAAAAATCCAAAAGATACCGAAATGAACATCGTCACTTAACAGACATTTCTGTGGGAGTTTAAAAATTATTACGTATTATCAAAACAGACCAGTTTTGTAGATTATGATACAGGGGTGTGCTGTTTGCGGTTTGCTTTATACATTCAGCTCTGGTTTCTCTTGATCAAATAATAAGTAATTTAAAAGTTATCTCCACAGAATCAGAATTGACTTTAGTGTCATTGTAAGTAGATAGAACAAAACAACAAAATTGTGTGCTACTCTATGGTGCAACATAAAAAACAGAAAATAATAACTGATGTGTTTATTTCCTCCTGTCTTAACTACTGCAATTCTCTTTTGCGCTGCCTTAGTAAGACTTCCCTGAATTGTAAGTGGTCCAAATTCTGACACCAAACTTTTGACCAAGCCCTTTAAAAGGTCTCATTTTACTCGCCCCGCTCGACTCAGGCTTACTCATCACAGTCACCATGGGAAAAGTTGCCATGCTGTGGTGGTGCGAAGCACTTGACCCCAATTGGATTACTAGGGAGGGTTGGGAACTGAAGTGAGGTGGCGTGAGCCAGCCACCGGAGAGCAAAGATGGCAAGTGGTTGTACCCACAGAACTCAACAGGGAAGATCTTGAGGTGCATCACGGAACACCCAGAGTTGAGAGAAAGACAGTCCTGTAAGGCCCGCAAAGGCCCCCCAAAGGTCAGTCCTGTGTTATTTCAGTACAGTGTAGGGTCACCCATGGACCAGGTGGCAATTAATGTGATGGGTCCAGTACCAGCACAGGGAACCAGTATGTGCTAATCTGCATTAACTAGCACTGGACCTGGCCTATGGACGACATCCCAATTGCACCCATTGTCATGGCTACGCCTGAATATGTCAGACATTTGCATGACAGATTGTAGACGGTCTACAGCTCGAGAGGTCACCTTGCTGCCGAAAAGGCTCACCAGTGTAGCAGCAGGATGTTCATCAAGGAGAAGTGGTGGCACTGCTAGTTGCTAAAGTGCAGAGGAATTCCTCTACCACTCAGATAGCTTCTCTGGTGGATCATGGAGTTAGAACACAGGTAACAGCAACTGCTGGGTCACGTTCAAGACTTTACTCTTCCTCAGGGACGAGGAAAGAAGGGGGTATAGCAACTCTGCAGGACTAATATGGGAGAGACTCTTGGGGAGTTCGTGGGGGAAGATGTTGCTCCTAGTACATCTGAGAGGTCAGCTTCAGAAAAGGGGCAGAAAAGGGGAGAGATAGTTGGTGGGAAAAGACCAAAATAGAAGGCCTTTAAAATTATCCCCAGTTATCAGCTACCTAGCTAGTTTCGTTTACCAGCCTTTTTGTTTTTTAGGCACTCTTTCAACGCTGTTATCCCCGCTACCACTTCTAGCCACAACCATCACCAAAGAAACGTCATCTGAACGCATCATAAAGTCAGACCTCTATTCATGTGATGTCGACTGGGAAAATGCGTGAATGCCCCCTCAAGTCGAAACAATCACCCCAGTATCACCCCTCTTCATATGCGCCTTTGGCTCCAGCCTCTTGTTTTTATTGAACACCAGCCGCTCCTATGATATACACATTTGGTTTCCTATGAATCCTTCAAAATAAAAGGCCCTCGTTGTTTTGTTATTTAAAAGCTTTTATTGTGAAGCTGCAAAATCAGGAAATGTTGGGGTGTCATCAGCAGTAACTTGACAAGACCAACAATAGTAGAGTACAAACAGGAGAGATATTTTATTATATTTCATTTCAGAAACCAGCACAGGAGAACTGATAATACTTGAGTACTTTTACTTTGAAACTTTAAGTACATTTAGCCAGTGGTGGAAGAAATATTTAGATCCTTTACTTAAGTAAAAGTACTAATACAACAATATGAAAATACTCTGTTGAAAGTAAAAGTAATCAATGCAGAAAAATCCTTACATTTTAGGAACGATCACGGGTGTAATCAACTAATCATTTCAGTTGGACTTGTAGGCCGTTATTATTGGCTAGTTTAATTCATAATAAAACATCAGATTTTATAAACTGTGTTTTTTGTACAGAAATCTTAATGTGTAAAGTAATTAGTAACTAAAGCTGTAACAGATGAATGTAGTGGAGTAAAAAGTAAAATATTTCTCTCTGAAATGTAGCGGAGTAGAAGTAGAAATTAGCATGAAAAGAAAAGACTCAAGTAAAGTACAAGTACCTCAACATTTGGACTGAAGTACAGTACTGGAGTAAATGTACTTAGTTACTTGCCACCATTGCATTTAGCTGATAATAATTGTGTACTTTTACCTCAGTAACCTTTTCAAAACAGAACTTTAATTTGTACTAACACAATACTTTGACAGTGTGTTTTGGTACTTTTACTGCAGTACAGGATGGAAATTAGAGACTTCAGATTCTTTCATGAGTTGTGTGTTTGGGATATGAATAATAATAAGTGAGTTTCAGTAATGTTCCTTACACTAACAGATCACCTGAACATGGTGGCTAACAGCTGTTAGAACAGAGCTAAACTCTTCAACACAAACCCATTTTCACAGTGTGATGGAACAGATCAGAAATCAGCTGAAAAGTGACACACACACACACACACACACACACACACACACACACACACACACACACACACACACATACACACATTAACACACACACAGACACACACACAGAGCAAGAAGTAGGGGAAAAGGGGAAGTGTGTAACTTAACTGTAAGTTTGCGACATACCTGTCTGTATCTGGGAGCTCTTCTTTTAAAATGTGATAAAAACTAGTTCCATGTGTCTGCTGTTAAACGGTGCACCTGTTAGAATAATAATGAACTTTATTTTATAGCATTTTTCTTAACAAGGTTGCTGTTGTGAATCTGTTACATTCTGTAACAAACTGAACAAAGACTTGCATCTGTTTTGATTGGTATTATAAATTGAAGGGGGGTAATAGCACTAACACACTAACTCGTACTAACACAGTACTTTTGACAGTGTGTTTTGGTACTTTTACTGCAGTACAGAATAATCATTGGAGAGTCAAACCTGAGGTCAACCATGTCCCAGGAATGGCTCAATGGCCTTTCCGTCAGTATCAATCATTCAATAGGGGAGCAGATTTCATACGATGACATCATTGATGATTTTGCATCACGGAATGCCAGAGAGGTCAGGTTTTGGTTTGTGTTTTCTGTTCTTAGTGCAATAGTGTAACAATTAGATTCTCTTTAGTGCTTTTTCACATTTGTGTGATGAAGGATTTGTGCTATTTAGAATATTCTATATTTTATTTGCATATTAATCTTAACATTTTATATTATTGTTGCTCTCTACTTTTGTTACATTTTTTATATATATGGTTGTATATAGTTTTGGCACATTTATATATATATATATATATAAGAGAAAGAGAAAATTATATTTCTCAATTGCACAAATCCTTCATTAGAACATTTGAAAAACACACTTAAGAGAATCCATATTTACCTATTGCATTTACAACAGGAAACACACATTTTAAGTTGCACAATCTCAACCTCCAACATTTTCAAAAGACAATGAACACTATTCTGCACAAAATATGGCAGTTTAAGTAAACAGAACTTAAAATAAATGTACACCATAATATAGTAATTTTGCAAAATTCTGCAATTTTGTGTGTGTGTTTTTTTTTCCGAAAGGGGTCTCGCCCTGGGTGTAATTCAATGTAGAACCGCCCCTGCCCCAGATTCATTCATGAGTTGTTTGTTTGGAATATAAATAATAAGTGATGAATCATTTATTGTCCTCACACTAACAGATCACCTTAAGTCCTGTTTCACTTTGTCAGCAGAGCTACATTTGAGTTAAATATTGATTTTGAATAAGCTCTATAATGGTTAGCATGGTTACCTCCTATTGTTAAAAGCAGCTGGTGATCCTGAACATGGTGGCTAACCGCTGTTAGAACAGAGCTAAACTCTTCAACACAAACCCATTTTCACAGTGTGATGGAAAAGATCAGAAATCAGCTGAAAAGTGTCACTTACCAAAAGTTTAACCTGGAGGAAACATATCTGCATCACAACAGGGGAGGAAGTTAAAGTAAAAAGCTGCTGGCACACACACACACACACACACACACACACACACACACACACACACACACACACACACACAGCACGAAGTATAGGGGAAAAGGGGAAGGGTGTAACTTAACTGTAAGTTTGCGACATACCTGTCTGTATCTGGGAGCTCTTCTTTTAAAATGTGATAAAAACTAGTTCCATGTGTCTGCTGTTAAACGGTGCACCTGTTAGAATAATAATGAACTTTATTTTATAGCATTTTTCTTAACAAGGTTGCTGTTGTGAATCTGTTACATTCTGTAACAAACTGAACAAAGACTTGCATCTGTTTTGACTGATGAATTGAAAGGGTGGTAATAGCACTGATTCAAGAACATTTAAAAGGGCGCCTGGGTAGCTCACCTGGCGCCCATATGTAGAGGTTTACTTCTTGACACAGCGGCCACAGGTTCGACTCCAAACTGCGGCCCTTTCCTACATTTCATTCCCCATCTCTCTCCTTTCATGACTTCAGCTGTCCTGTCAGATAAAGGCCTAAAATGGCTAAAAAACAGAAGCTTATTCCTTATACCTGTGCTAGGGCTACAATTTTTAAATTTTTTCTTCTGATATTACAGTTTTTTCCCACTGCTTACACACAAAATCTTTTCATGTCACACAATTGTTGAAACCTCTCACTCAGACTCAGACCAACTCTCCAAAACTATGAGCTACTTCTCAGCCTTTCACTCAGTTTTCAATCGCATAAAACACTTTTTCAGAACACTACACCCAGTTCTCTACCTAAGACACAAACATCTAACAGGAAGTGACTGGCTTTCCTTTTCTAAACACAACCAATTAAAATGCTACACTTATTTTAAGTAGCAATAACTAACAAGTAACTGATTCCACTTCCTGAGTAAGTTGTCTAACACTGGTCACAAACACACTGAACTGAGCTGAAGTTTCTTTTCTTAACAACACAGAGAAACAATAATAAAAGATCTGAAACAGAAAACTATACAAATAATTACATTAATAATACAAATACATGTATGTACATGTGATGAAAACATGAATAATTCCTTTTTTGAAAAGCAGTTCCTGATTACAATCATTTAGAGAAAATTGTCAAAATGAAGAAACCAAAAACAAGCTTCAACATTTAAAGATTAAAATCCTCTGATTTGACCTGCTGCAGGAATAATGTCTGTTCCTCCTCACAATGCTGATCTGCTCTCAATGCAACACTTCCTGTGTTTCCTTCACAATAAAAGCTTTGCAGACACATTTCTACCATCACATGTTGGAACTTCTCCGGGAACCATCACCTTATCGTGGTGGAGAGGTTTGTGTGTCCCTATGAACCTGAGGGCTGTGTTGTCTGGAGCTTTGTGCTCCTGGTAGGGTCTCCCAAGGCAAAGTGGTCTCAGGTGAGGGGCCAGACAAAGAATGGTTCAAAAATCCTATGAAAAATCGAGGAAGGGATAAAGTGACCCTGCCTGGAGGAAGCCCGGGGCCCCCGTCTGGAGCCCGAAAAAGCTACGTGGCGGACATCTCTCCATCCCATGGGCCCACCACCTGTGGGAGGAACCGCTGGGGTCGGGTGCGCTGCCACATGGGTGGCAGTGAAGGTCAGGGGCCTCGACGGACCAGACCCGGGCAGCAGAGGCTGGCTCTGGGGACGTGGAATGTCACCTCTCTGTGGGGGAAGGAGCCGGAACTTGTGCGTGAGGTGGAGCGCTACCGGTTAGATCTGGTGGGGCTTACCTCTACGCACAGTCTTGGTTCTGGAACCATACTCCTGGATAGGGGTTGGACTCTTTTCTTCTCCGGAGTTGCCCAGGGTGTGAGGCGCCGGGCGGGTGTGGGGATACTCACAAGCCCCCGGCTGAGCGCCGCTACGTTGGAGTTTAACCCGGTGGACGAGAGGGTCGCCTCCCTACGCCTGCGGGTTGTGGGGGGGAAAACTCTGACTGTTGTTTGCATGGGGCTCCAGTCGGGGACTCCATAGTTCTGCTGGGGGACTTCAACGTGCACGTGGGTAATGATGGAGACACATGGAGAGGCGTGATTGGGAGGAACGGCCTCCCTGATCTAAACCAGAGTGGTTGTTTGTTGTTGGACTTCTGTGCTAGTCATGGATTGTCTATAACGAACATCATGTTCGAACATAGGGATGCTCATAAGTGTACTTGGTACCAGAGCACCCTAGGCCAAAGGTCAACGATCGATTTTATAATCGTTTCATCTGATCTGAGGCCATATGTTTTGGACACTCGGGTGAAGAGAGGGGCGGAGCTGTCAACCGATCAGGGGGTGGGGGAAGACTCTGGACAGACCTGGTAAGCCCAAACGGGTAGTGCGGGTAAATTGGGAACGTCTGGAGGAGGCCCCTTTCCGACAGACTTTCAACTCACACCTCCGGCGGAGCTTTTCGTGCATCCCTGTGGAGGCTGGGGGCATTGAACCCGAGTGGACAATGTTCAAAGTTTCCATTGCTGAAGCTGCGGTGAGGAGCTGTGGTCTTAGGGTCTTAGGTGCCTCAAGGGAGCGGTAACCCACGAACACCGTGGTGGACACCGGTGGTCAGGGAAGCCGTCCGACTGAAGAAGGAGTCTTTCCGGGATATGTTATCCCAGACGACTCCGGAGGCAGTTGCAAGGTACCGAAGGGCCCGAAGGGCTGCAGCCTCTGCCGTGAAAGAGGCAAAGCAGCGTGTGTGGGAGAAGTTCGGAGAAGACATGGAGACGGACTTTCGGTCGGCACCAAGGTACTTCTGGAAAACCGTTCGCCACCTCAGGAGGGGGAAGCGGAGAACCATCCAAGCTGTGTGCAGTAAGGATGGGACGCTGTTGACCTCAACTGAGGAGGTAATAGGGCGGTGGAAGGAGCACTTTGAGGAACTCCTAAATCCGACTAATACGCCCTCTATGGTAGAGGCAGAGATGGAGGATGAGGGGGGATTGGCATCAATTTCCCTGGTGGAGGTTGCTGAGGTAGTTAAACAACTCCACAGTGGCAAAACCCCAGGAATTGATGAGATCCGTCCAGAAATGCTTAAAGCTCTGGGTGTGGAGGGGTTGTCTTGGTTGACACGCCTCTTCAACATTGCGTGGAAGTCTGGGACGGTGCCTAAGGAGTGGCAGACCGGGGTGGTGGTTCCCCTTTTTAAAAAGGGGGACCAGAGGGTGTGTGCCAATTACAGGGGTATCACACTTCTCAGCCTCCCCGGTAAAGTCTACTCCAAGGTGCTGGAAAGGAGGGTTCGGTCGATAGTCGAATCTCAGGTTGAAGAGGAACAATGGGGATTCCGTCCTGGTTGTGGAACAACGGACCAGATCTTTACTCTCGCAAGGATCCTGGAGGGAGCCTGGGAGTATGCCCAACCAGTCTACATGTGTTTTGTGGATCTGGAGAAGGCGTATGACCGGGTGCCCGGGAGATACTGTGGGAGGTGCTGCGGGAGTGCGGGGTGAGGGGGTCCCTTCTCAGGGCCATCCAATCTCTGTACGACCAAAGCGAGAGCTGTGTCCGGGTTCTCGGCAGTAAGTCGGACTCGTTTCAAGTGAGAGTTGGCCTCCGCCAGGGCTGCGCTTTGTCACCAATCCTGTTTGTAGTATTTATGGACAGGATATCGAGGCGTAGTCGGGGTGGAGAGGGGTTGCAGTTCGGTGGGCTGGGGATCTCATCGCTGCTTTTTGCAGATGATGTGGTCCTAATGGCATCATCGGCCTGTGACCTTCAGCACTCACTGGATCGGTTCGCAGCCGAGTGTGAAGCGGCTGGGATGAGGATCAGCACCTCTAAATCGGAGGCCATGGTTCTCAGCAGGAAACCGATGGAGTGCCTTCTCCAGGTAGGGAATGAGTCCTTACCCCAAGTGAAGGAGTTCAAGTACCTTGGGGTCTTGTTCACGAGTGAGGGGACAATGGAGGCGGGAGATTGGTCGGAGAATCGGCACAGCAGGTGCGGTATTACATTCAATTTATCGCACCGTTGTGACGAAAAGAGAGCTGAGCCAGAAGGCAAAGCTCTCAATCTACCGGTCAGTTTTTGTTCCTACCCTCACCTATGGTCATGAAGGCTGGGTCATGACTGAAAGAACAAGATCCAGGGTACAAACGGCCGAAATGGGTTTCCTCAGGAGGGTAGCTGGCGTCTCCCTTAGAGATAGGGTGAGAAGCTCAGTTATCCGTGAGGAGCTTGGAGTAGAGCCGCTGCTCCTTTGCGTCGAAAGGAGCCAGTTGAGGTGGTTCGGGCATCTGGTAAGGATGCCCCCTGGGCGCCTCCCTAGGGAGGTGTTCCAGGCACGTCCAGCTGGGAGGAGGCCTCGGGGGAGACCCAGGACTAGGTGGAGGGATTATATCTCTAACCTGGCCTGGGAACGCCTCGGGATCCCCCAGTCGGAGCTGGTTAATGTGGCCCGGAAAAGGGAAGTTTGGGGTCCCCTCGTGGAGCTGCTACCCCCGTGACCCGACCCCAGATAAGCGGATGAAGATGGATGGATGGACATGTTGGAACTGATTTCAGCAGATAATCTCACTTTAGTCTTTTCATCCAACCAAAACTTTGATCCAGAACCAGAGACCAGACATGATGGTTATGGTCCCCAGAGGATACATCCTAATATTTATACTAGGGCTGTCAGCATTAACGCGTTAATCGCGATGCGATTGAGGGTCGAGCATAATGCGTTCATTTTTTTTAATCGGATTAATCGCATGCTGCCATTTATTAATTTGTTTTCACTTCACTCGGCTTTGCGTCGTGCCTAACAGGCTACTATTTTGCCGAACTTCCTCGTAACACATCCTGCTGCTGCAGGAATAGAAACGCGGATTTCGGTGCCTCATTCTGGTGATATGTCTGCACTTCTCTCTGATGTTCTGAAAACGGATGTTACAGGAAACAGCAACATTGCTGCACATGACGCTATTTAACACTACACTCGACAGTAGCTATCGTTAGCCTACCACTTTGCAGTTCTGAAATGCAAAATAATAGAATTTTAATCATGTGATAAAACACGCGAATAATCACGATTAATTGTAGAAATTCAACGATTAATCACGATTAAGAAAATGTACTCGTTTGACAGCCCTAATTTATACACATTTTAAGATGTCTTATAAACTGTTAATCAATGGAGAAATGTCTAATGACAACATGTGACAGAATATGGATTGAAGATCATAAAAATCATTAATGTGGTTTAATGTGAGGATTTTTTTGACGTAAAAAGGATTTCTACTCGTTCGAAGTCAATCTTTATTGGCTCCTATACAAATAGTTTTTCATTAGTGGTTATTAAATAAGGACAAAGACTCAAATAAATAGTTATATTTGATCTTTATATAAAATGTATAAACACATGAACAGAGTCATAGATGAGTTAAAGATCATACTGAAAGTGGAGGCTCTTATTTAAAAAAAAAACTATCAAATCTAATTACAATTACTTAACTTACCGAGAGACAGTGATTTCCATCTGTTTTTGACCGCATACATTTAAAATAAAAATAAAAAACTTACAAAAATGCAACAAAAAAAACAAAAAACTTTTTTGTTGTCGTTATATTTACTTGCCCCGGGCCATGGGGCAACACTTATTGTTGAACATTTTTATTGTAGTTGTGTATAAACGTGAACATTGTTGTTAAAAATGATGACAATTTTTATAGTTTATATAGTTTTAGTTTCAATATATATTAAAATATGTTATATAGATTGTAATAATTCAAAATTGCTCAAGTATTAAATGTAAAAGTTAATCTTATTTATTATTATATAGAAAGAAATTGTCCATTCTATGAAGGAAAATGTCATCAATATATTATGTTAGTAATAATAATTACAGTGAATAGACTTTGTACATTAATCCATAATATGTGTCCATAATTGTCTTTAGACCCCATATAACACGTGCTGACATGAGATGATTCGTGTGTTTGATATGAAGGTGAATACAGTATATGTAGTGAACTTAGTGCTGTATTGATGAGTAGTTTAGTGATCAGAGTCCATGTAGTTTCCAGGATCAGACTGAATGCAGTGCTGTAAGCTGCTGTTGACTGTGTGAATGTGTGTCTGTGCTGCTTGTTGCTGCTGTCAAACTCCAGATGAGCCGGTAGTGAAGCCCGTGGTGAGGGTGTACCCAGCAGCATCCAGAGCCCACCTGGAGGGGAAGAGCACCCTGCTGTGTCTGGCCTCAGCCATGTTTCCTCCTCTGGTCCAGTTCTCCTGGTAAAGACGAACAGAGAATGGACATCTGGAGGAGCTGCCCCCTGCTGAGGGAGAGCAGCTGGAGCTCAGAGAGTTGGGACGCACCGTCTCCATCTTGCTGATCCATCAGCAAGTTAACAAAAACTACAAATACCGCTGCTACGTCCACCATGAGGGGGGGGCACAGTGGAGGCCCAAACAGAACAAGGTAATGAAGGCTTGGTGACTGCACTTAATAACTCGGAATCTCTTATTCGGAAAAAGGCAATATTCTGACTAAGCTGTTTACATAGCTAAATAAAGACAATATTCCACTAATATTCCCGCTTACATGCAGCTGTGCAAAATAGGATTTTTGTTCCAGTGGTGGTGGACTTGTTGGATTATGTGAACACAGCCTCCCTCTTTCATTCCTTCAATCATTTTCTTGAAAAAGTCGGCATCTCCACAGCAGCCTTGCACACTGTTGCTTTTGGTACAACAACCATAGCAACGCACAGAGCTGACCCTAATGAAGGCTTGGTGACTGTGTTCAGCAGTGATTCAGCTTCATGTGGAGATGCTGTCAAAGAGAGCAGAGGAGTAGATGACTGACATTTGTCACTGCAACTCCAAACATTTCACTGCTTTTCTGTTTCAGAGGTTCCAGCTCCAGCAGCCTCCTGTCCTCCAGAGAGAGATCCACCAGACCAGCTAGCTCTGGAGGAAGCTGACTGTAAGATCACCTGCTCACTCTCCTTCAATAACAGTGTTTTCTTTTGCACTTCAGCTTTTGTTGTCAATACCAACATTTAACGACACTGTCCTGGCTCCATAACTAAAATGGGGGGGGGCCTGACTTGTTATATATAATAATGGCCTTTGACATTTATTTCAAAATTGTAGCCGACCCCCGTCTTCATTTGAAGTTGGTTGTCAGCCTACAAAAGTCCAAGATATTGCAATGAAAATCTGATGATGATATGATGAAATATATAGTAGAACATAATGAAACGTGTCTCTCTCTCTCTCTGTGTGTGTGTGTGTGTGTGTGTGTGTGTGTGTGTGTGTGTGTGTGTGTGTCTGTCTGTCTTTCTGTCTGTATGTCAGTGTCCTTCCAGTTTCAGTGCAGGGTGAAGTTGTTCTGTCTGCTGTACACACAGCTGATAGTGAAGAGTCTGGTGTACTGCTGTGGACTCTCTCTGCTGATGATCCTCAGAAACAAGGGACCGTCCACCAGATGAACACATGCTGACTGACTGTTTTCTGCTCGACTTTTCTCGCCATCAAATCTCATCAATTCATCTCATTTATCACTTTGATCACTATTCACAAATATCAATTATGAATTGTTGTAGTTGTCATCTTAACCATATGAATACATATATATCTTAGCAGTTACTAAGTTTAAATTATGTGGTGTTTTTAGATACTTTAGTGTATTTGAATAATCAGCTGTCTGGTAGGTACTTTACAGTTCATAGTGTTTTTTCTGTTCTTGTGTTTCTCTTTCATACATTATGTCGAGTGTGGCAGCTTTGTCAATTTTTTTCAGTGTAACATTCTTAATGTGTTTAACGTAAATGAACATAACATAAAAGTATCTGTTTTTTTCATCCTTGTTTTTTGAATTTCATTTAAATAATTAGAATTAGAATGATTGTCATTGGACAGGTAACCAAATATAACAAATACTGTATATGTAACCAGTTGTATACAAATCAGTAGGTGTGGGTGTTCCACGCTGGAGTCTTCTCGAGGACAAATCTTTTATGGTGAGTTATTCTGTAATACCTGAGGTCATGCAGTATATGGGGCACAGGTATTTTTTAATTATAAAATTCTTTAAAAATAGGCTTTAACATTTCATGGGGTCTTGCGGTGTTTGGGGCACAGGAAATGTCTAACAGAAATGTTTAATTGGGTTTTTAATTATCCTTAAAAAAAAAACTCAAGAGTCAAACTCTACGCTGATGATGCTGTTATTTACACACATTAAGAAAGAGTAGGCAACATTAGATAATGCCTTGTTTGCAAATTTAAACATTCAATTTCATAAAACTTGTAATACAAAAACTAATTGTCTTAATGTAAGTAATCAACTGGGGAGGTTTCATGGTGATATATGTTAGTTAAAATATTAACACTTATTCACCTGTAGTCTTTAAAATATCTTAACTTTATAATCCATATCTTTAAAGGTTTTGTTCTCATACGCTGAGCCAGAAATCTCCACTTCAGTAGCACTTACATAAACCAAACTTCACACTTTCATTCCTATCTATATTTTTACACTGGTCATTGTTCAGATATCATTCAGAGTCTGAAAAAGCACATATTTAATAAGAAAATGCCTTATTTGCATTGCAGATATTAACCACTGAGACATCACATCAGAAAATACTCAATGTGTTGTTTTGGAGTTGTTTGTCGTGTTTGTATGAGGACTCTCATCAAATCCAAGTGTAAACTGTAAAGTTCACCTTTGATGGCTAAAATCCCCATAAATAAAGTCCATGACGTGACCTCCAGGTGGGTCATCATTGTTGCTCTCTGGGCTCAGTTAAACTGTGTGTGGGTAGAGGGCTCAGTGGGAAAGAAGGCTTCCAGACCACAAGAGAAAAGACACACAGCTGCAGAGAGGAAGAGGAGTTCCTGAGTGTTTACAGCAGCAGCAGATATGAGTCTGTTCTCAGTGGTTATTAGAAATCATAAAAAACTGTTGACAGCGAATCACCACTTCCTTTCCTGCAGCAGACGGGCTGTGTGGGTTTCTGCTCTGCAGCCTTTCTCACATTAACAACACAATGACAGTTACAACCATCCACTCTGGTTAAAGGATCATTCCAGGAACTTGAGTTTGATTTCAGCGCTCAGTATTCACTCTCTTAGCTCTTAGTTTTAATCTGAAAGAGAAACATCTCAAATCAAAAAGAAAACAATATTTAGTGAATAAATAATATTCATGTGCAGAATATACAAAACCGCAAACATCACAAATTATATTTCCGTTTATTCTTTAGAATAAAGCAAAAAAAGGGAATAAAAGTGTATGAATATGTTTTTCTTATTTTCCCCTTAAATCACGAGTAATTGTTAACTAAACTGATTCATAAAACAGTGGATATTATGAATAAGAATGTGTAGAAATACATCATTATTATACATACACATAAACGTTTAAGAAGTCGACCGCAGTATTTTCCAAAAATAAGCGGTACATCTGTTATCATTGATCAGAGCGACAGAACACAAACCACAGAGACAAACAAGTCATCTTGTTGTTTCACCCCCTCAAAAAAACATCTGCATCTCTAAAAGCAGAACTAGAGCGTCCATGTTAACATGTTAACATCAAACAACCTATCGCTGCACCGCCATAACTCAAGCTTTTGGAAACACAATCATAATTTACATAACCCACCATACATAGTTGATTTTCCTGTATGTGTCATACATTTTTTTAATATTGTCTGAATTATTGTTTTTTTGGACCCCAGGAAGACTAGTCGGTTGTCTAGGCGACAGCTAATGGGGATCCTTATAATAACCAATAAAATGATGATTACCTCTGTGCTCCTCCTGTTGTTACTTTGACACTGCTGTCCTCTGGTGGCTGCAGAGACTCACTGCTTCAAACTACAGGTCTTGTGTTTCTTTATTTGTGTTTTTCTTGTCTCTTTTTTGTTGTTTCTTGTATGCAGTGTTACAGAAAGTATTCTGATCCTTTACTGCAGTAAAAGTAATGTAAAAATACACTGTTACAGTAAAAGTCCTGCATTGAAAATGTTCCTTCAGTGAAAGTCTGTAAGTATAATAGTACAGTTAGTTAGTTAGCTAATGGACATTTTGAGCCTCACTTGTTAACTAGATGCTGATAAAGAGTAAATAGTGAGAGGTGTTGTTCAACTACTGCGACGAGATGTCTAACTAGTGCTGACAAAGACTGAAATCGTTGAGGAAACTGACGTCTGATATCAAAAATATGAATTAAATGCTTGAGTGCATTTTTCATATTTTTACCCTTGTTGAAATGGTACAAATGTGTTCCTTCTTTTATGTTGTACCCTTAAACGAGTAGAGTTCTGGCCTTTTAAAAAACAATATTGTACTGTTAGGGGGACATTTTAAAGAGATAATAATAAATGTTCTTGTCTTGTATCTCCATTTTTGAGTGTGTTTAAGAGGCCTAGTGTCAGGATTTGTGCAGGCTTGGACCCAAAAATGTAGAGAGTTAAGACGAGTAGGCAGCGTAAGGTTTTGAAGGTTTATTAAATTAAAATGGCTACAACAAAAAGTGTCCTGAAGCAAGCAGGTCTAAAACTGGCAAAAAGATAATCACAAAACACTAGGAACAAAACTACAGACGCAAAAAAAGGAAAAGACACACATCTTGACAATGATCAGACAAAGAAAGCACAGAGATCAAATACACAAGATAACGAGAGTAGTAACGAGGTACAGGTGACATGAGGGCTCATGAAGCTGGACAGACAATCACAAAGGTGGTAAAACACACAAGGCAGGTGTGCCAGTTTAGCTTGTGATCATGTTAACTGGTGATATTTGCATAAAATCAGTGAATATTCAACAAGGCCCTGCCTACTTTTTACGGACAAAAATTAAAATGAAACAACGCACTAGAGATCTAGCTGGGATTCCAACCGTGGATGTCATGGACAAAAATGTTGACAGACTAGCTTCTACGTCGTCTATATCACGACACGACGCACCGCTGAAATGATTTTGTGATTTCTATCTATATATTGGACTTTTATTGGACTTTTAGTCTAAGTTAACACAGGTTAACATATGAGAGAAATATACGCCCATGTTAACTGGTGATATCACAATTTAACAAGCCTGGAAACAGTAAAGTAGGTTCATCTTTGCGTCACATACCAAAACCTAACTGATGTATAACAAACTGGCATGACCCCACTTTACACTTTATTCCGTTTTTGGGGGTAAAAATTAAACACGTCAGTCATGCGCAAACGTGATCATTTATAATTGTTATTGTGGGCCATCTCATACGAAGAATGTGTAGGCCTATCTCAGCACAAACAGTCTCTGTCAACCTGTGCCACAAGTCAACTGATTATAGTTGTGTTTAATTTAATTAAAATAACAATATACAAGTACTGCAGATTGATAAAAAAATAAATGGATGTTCAAACATTTTTTAAGCTGTAGCCTCACTTAACCGTCCATGTTTTATACTTTTTTTTTAAATTTCATCTTCATATTGTTACTTATTTTTCCTGTGCACTATAGCAATTTTTATATATATTGTCAGACAGGTTTCAGTTACTAAATGATTCATTTCCTCTGGATGCTGGATACAGAAACCTTTAAAAAGTCTAAAAAAGAAATCCAGGTCTTCAACCAGCTGCTGCAAACTCAAGTATTCATTTAGATTATCTTGCTGTCACTTCAGTTGTTTTCTGTAACAAAAAAAACAATAAAAACAAACATAAATCAATGAATTGAACTATTATAATCAGATTTTTACACTTTTCCACTTTTACAATTTTATAATTTACAAAAAAAAATAAACATTTTTAAATTTGATCAATAATTAAAAAGTCAACTGAAGTAAAGCCATTAGAGTATGTAACTGACATTAGTCAGTCAAATTTTAGAAAAATATCTGCTGAATCATCTGATGAAAAAGAATAATCACATTTTTTTATGTACTCAGCAGTTGTTTTATGGAGGTTCAAATGTGTTTAGTCACTATTTGTTACTTGTCAGATTGTTTAAATGATGTTGTATGTTGTGTTTTGTTCATAGCCTTGAATTTGACTTTAAAAGCAGATTGTAATGGAGGAGGAGCTAACTATGAACAAATTCTCACAGGGATCCAGTTGACATCATATTTAAAGAGGGATTCATGGATTGCAAAACACCGTGAACATGGCTTACAGAAAGGTAACTCTCTTGGTGGTTGCTGTGATTCTTTCGGCTGGTGCTGGGTCAGACCATAACACAGTCTGAACCAGCTTTTAGAAAACCTGGAGAATCCCACAGACTCACAGGCACAACATCTGGATTTAGCTTCAGTAGCTCAGTTTGGAACTGGATCAGACAGGATCCTTGGAAAGGACTGGAGTGGATTGCTGTTATACACACATATAGTTCTATCTACTACTCCCAGTCAGTCCAGGGGAGATTCACCATCTCCAGAGATGACTCCAGCAGTAAAGTCTATCTGCAGATGAACAATCTGAAGACCGAGGACACAGCAGTGTGCCAGAAGAGACACAGTGAGAGACACTAATAGGAGAGTCATACAAAAACTACTTCCTCTATTTTCCACCACAACTGATAACATTAAACCATGTTCTCTGCTGCTGCTGTTGGCAGCTGGATGTGAGTCTCTCTGGATCTTATTCTCTTAGTGGCTACTACACAGCTTGGATCAGACAGCCTGCAGGGAAAGGACTGGAGTGGATTAGTAGGGACACAAACGTCAAAGATTCACTGAAGAGCAAGTTCAGTGTAAACTTGGATTCTTCCAGCAAGACATAGGCCCTCATTTATGAAACGTGCGTACGACCTAAAACAGGCGTAGGACGGGCGTACGCTGATTCCTACGCAAAGCAAGGCATTTATCAATTTGAACGTGAGTGTAGGCTGCGATAAAATCTCACGTCTGGTCTGACCTCGTGTAGTTTTGGAGTCAGTGTGGACTTGCGGTGCAGCATATAATCAGTTGAACAGGAGAAGGAGAAGTCATCAGTTGATCACTTATCAGCAATGGCAGATCTGGTTCTTTTAAAGGACCTCTATTCGCCGGTACAACAGTGAACACGGGCCATTGTGGAGTGCTCCATCGGATTGATTAAGGGCAGATGGCTCTGTCTTGCATCAGCGGGGGGAGGGGGGAGTCTGCAACATTGTTTGAGCCTGTGGGGTTCTGCACAACATCGCTCAGGAAAACAGGGTGCCATAAATGTAATGATGGAGCTGTACGAATGAGACAGGATATTATTCCTCGTTTCTCTTTTAAAGTGTCGTTAATGGCCACAAGTGAACGATTTATTTCTGCCATTGACCGAGTTATTTTGCCTTGTTTTTCCAGCCCCTCTGCTGTTAGGAGACAGGGTCGGGGTGGTGGTCCAGCCCAGGGGGCGGAGGACACGCGCTCTCCCTCACAGCTCACGGTTGCCTGGCTCTGACTCATGAAAAAAACACGAGTAAAATAAAAGACACTGCATAAACGCCACTACTGTGGAATTATTTAAATATAAGTACACCTACAGGTAGGCTTAAGCCTGTATATTACTATTAGGACTATAGCATATGTCAAGGATGTATACATTAAATAAACTTCAGCTGGAGTCCGATTTACTATGGCAACACTGTTGACTGCATCAGTGATCTCTTTCCATTTCACATTCTTTCTACAGCCTTTAACAACAGTTTTCAAGCTGCCAAATAGTTCACACGTTGGTGCAAATGAACCTGAGACATCAGGGTTTCAATCTCCACCTCTGAAAAGTGCCACTTCTCAGATTACATCTCGCCATGTCGTAAATTGTAGGGGCGAGGCCTCAAAACCAAGAATATATTGGGGCGTGATATTTAAATTACTATCGTTTCCAGCCGCTGCATTTATCAATGTACGACCATTCTTACGCTGTGATTGGTGTGATACGAACGTTTCATGAATCACACGTGAAGCCTGTCGTAAGAGGATTTCTGCGCTCATATCTGCGCTGGTTTCTAAGTCAGATTGATAAATGAGGGCCAGTGACTCTAAATGGACGGAATGTGCAGCCTGAAGACACTGCTGTGTATTACTGTGCCAGGAGAGCCACAGTAACGCAAACCACCAGTAGACCTGAACAAAAACCCCTCAGAGCCTGAACACTTGTAACATGAAGCCACCAGAGGATGAGCCCTCGCTGATGATTTCAACACCAGCTCACTGTTACAGCAAGGAGAGAAACATCTCTTTAGATTTTATAAATGCTTCGAAATTAAAAACACTTTTCATTCATTTAAATACCTTGAAATTACAATCAATGATACATCATTACACAATACCAGTCAAACGTTTGGACACATTATCTCAATCAATGGTTTTAATTCATTTTTATTATTTCCTACATTGTAGATTCATATTAAAGACATCAAAACTATGAAGGAAACATTTGGAATTATATGGTAAACAAAAAGTGTTAAACAAACCACAATATGGTTTATATATTTTAGAATCTTCAAAGTAGCCACCTTTTGCTTTGATGACAGCTTTGCACACTCTTGGCATTCTCTCAATCAGCTTCATGAGGTGGTCACCAGGAATGCTTTTCCAACAGTCTTCAAGGAGTTCCCAGAGGTGCTGAGCACTTGTCGGCTGCTTTGCATTTACTCTGCGGTCCAACTCATCCCAAACCAGCTCAACTGGGTTAAGGTCGGGTGAATGTGGAGGCCAGGTCATGTGCCAGCACTCCATCACTCTCTTTCTTGCTTAATTAGCCCTTACACAGCCTGGATGTGTGTTTGGGATCATTGTCATATTGAAAAATAAATGATGGTCCCTCTAAGCGCAAACCAGATGGGATGGCATGTCGCTGCAGGATGCTGTGGTAGCCATGCTGGTTAAGTGTACCTTGAATTTTAAATAAATCACCAACAGTGTCACCTGCAAAGCACCCCCACACCATCACACATCCTCCTCCATGCTTCACGGTGGGAACCCCACATTCAGAAACCATCCGCTCACCTATTCTGTGTCTCACAAAGACACAACGGTTAGAACCAAAAATCTCACATTTAGACTCATCAGATCAAAGTACAGATTTCCACTGGTCTAATGTCCAATTCATGTGTTCCTTGGCCCAAACAAATCTCTTCTTTTTGTTTTTCTTCCTCATTAGTGGCTTCTTTGCAACAATTCGACCATTAAGGCCTGATTCATGCAATCTCCTCTGAACAGTTGACGTTGAGATGTGTCCGGTACTTGACCTCTGTGAAGCGTTCATGTGGGCTCTAATCTGGGGTGCTGTTAATTTGTGGTTTCTGAGGCTTGTAACTCTAATGAACTTATCCTCTGCAGCACAGGCAAATCTTGGTCTTCCTTTCCTGGGGCGGTCCTCATGAGAGCCAGTTTCATTATAGCGTTTGATGGTTTTCGCGACTGCACTTGAGGATACATTCAAAGTTCTTGAAATTTTCCGGAGTGACTGACCTTCATGTCTTAAAGGAATGATGGATTGTCGTTTCTCTTTACTTAGTTGAGTATTTCTTGCCGTAATATGAATTTAAACAGTAGGTGAACAGGGCTTTTTACTGTTTATCGCTGTGTACCTACCCTACCTCTGCACAACACAACTGATGGTCTTAAACACATTTAAAAGGCAAGAAATTCCACAAATTAACTCTGACAAGGCACACCTGTTAATTGAAAACCATTCCTGGTGACCACCTCATGAAGCTGATTGAGAGAATGCCAAGAGTGTGCAAAGCTGTCATCAAAGCAAAAAGTGGCTACTTTGAAGAATCTAAAATATAAAACATATTCTGGTTTGTGGTTGTCTTTTTCCTTTATTACATAATTCCATTGGTGTTTTTTCATAGTTTGATGTGTTAAGTATTAATCCACAATGTAGAAAATAATAATAATAATAAAAAAAACACTGAATCAGAAGGTGTGTCCAAACTTCTGACTGGTACTGTATGTATACTCTTCAAGTGATGGAATACATTTATAGAGTTCCCTGAATGGTAGAGGCATTGATTGTTACTGGTAGAAGGAGGACAAGTTGACAATGTTAATGTATCAGTGTAGATCTCATTTGATTTCCACTGCAGGAGATATCAATAAAGAAGATGATTTTCTCTCAATACAAGATGCATATAACACATTTTCATAGTATATATATTTTTGTGTATTGTGATGCCTAGACAAGCAATGCAATGTGATAGAAAATAACATCTGACAACTACATTTTAACGGCAGCTATACATCTCTTCACAAATAGGATGACATTTCCCTTCTGGAATTTGGCCAATATGAAAGAAGCTCTAAACTGCTAAACCCTAGGTTAAAGATTGTCAAGGTAGAACACTGTAGTTTATTTCCCATTATTTTCTATCAGTCCAGAAATTAGTTTTTCAGAACTTCGATATTTCACAGTTTCCTCTGCTGTTTTAGAGATACTCTACTTGTAGAGATACTCTACTAATGGAAATGTATCTGTGTGACATGTTCCCATTTTAAACCTGTAGAGGGAGGTCTATGCAAACTCTTCCTCTCTTATAAACACACCATCAGCAACTTGTGCCAGAAACACCGGGGAAGTTTAATATATTTCTGAAACACTCAGATCAGAAAGCACTGAACTACAGTGTTTCTCACAGAATGGAAAATACCATTATCTGGAGTTTATTATTTGTAGTTACTATTCATGGTGAGAAAAAAATCAATTCTGCTATACGTCCTTAGTGAATGTCCAACCTGTGATTTACAAGTCTGTTAGCTGATGACCTCTTTTTTTTTTATCAACTTACAGGAGTTTGGAGTGAGATCAAACTGGACCAGTCTCCCTCTGAGGTGAAAAGACCTGGAGAGACAGTGAAGATGTCATGTATCATATCTGGTTATAACATGACAAGCAACTTTATTTACTGGCTACAACAGAGACCAGGGGAAGCTCTGGAGTGGATTGGGAGGATGGATACAGGTTCAAACTCTGCTAGCTATGGCAGCTCCTTTCAAAGCCGTTTCATCATGACTGAAGATGTTCCCAGCAGCACTCAGTACCTCGAGGTCCAGAGCCTGACAGCAAAAGATTCTGCTGTTTACTTCTGTGCTCGACAGACACAGTGACTGAAGACAGCGGAGCAGCTGCACAAAAACCTCCACAGACAACAAACTGCAATGTGAGCTTAAGCATCTGAGTCTTTTAGCACCTAAGCCCTTTGATATATCCACATTAAATTTCCTTAATATTTTACTGTATGAGTACATATTTCTTTTCATCATGACGTGACATACCTCACAGTAATAGACAGAGTTCCTTCAACGGTCAAAGCATTATCTACTGTAAAACTAAATTATATATAAAAGTAATATTCATAGGAAAAAGCCATGATGTTATAATGGTATTAAATTGTCAAATGACAATAAAGTAATTGAAACAGAGCCTTGAAAACAAAATGAACTATGATTCAACAAGTTTGAATTAACCTTGCATGTTACTGTATGTATGTGTCAGATCTCATTTGTGTATTAGTATAATAACTGTGGTTGTGGTGTTAATATTGATAAACATTTTACACACATTAAAACATGCCAGACCAGGGTCAAAACTGGTCTTGGAGGGTTGACTCTGACCTGTTTCATCAAATATCTCCAGTTGTTTCCTCCCTGTGAGGAGGAGTCAATGCAAAACTCAGATATCTTCCACCTCTACTTATCAGACTGTAGCGAGAGGAGGACAGAGAACAGTGGACGCACAGTTTAACATGATGGACTATAGGACAGGACTGCTGCTTTTAACTATCTGCTGGACAGGTGAAGATTTTCACTGATCTTAATCTTACATATCTTTTATTTTTGTATTTTTTATACAATGTCTTTTATCTTCTTGACAGGTGTTGATGGTCAGACTCTGACACAATCTGAACCAGCAATTAAAACACTTGGACAATTCCACAGACTAACCTGTACAGCCTCTGAGTTGGACGTTAATGGCTACACCATGTACTGGATCAGAATCAGACAGGATGCTAGAAAAGAACTGTACTGGATCGCTTACATCAGCAGTGCTAGTAGCGGCCGCTACTCGGGTGTTCCAACCTGGTTTACCGTCTCCAGTGACAACAACAGAAAGCAGGTGTATCTGCAGTTTAACGGTCTGCAGATTGAAGATTCTGCTGTTTATTATAGTGCTCAACAGCCACAGTGACTGGAGTTGGTTGAGCAGCTGTACAAAATCCCACAGTACTCATTTAATCAGGCTGGTAGAGCCCAAGCATGAAGTATTTTTCATAACATTTATATATTTTTTTAATTTTTATATTAGCGTTTGTTGTTTTGAGGATGGTAATTTGTTTTATACGCTGTGATTTACTTTAACTGTTTTTAAAAATGAAGTACTAATCCTCCCTGCATTAAAAACACAATAAAGATGAAGAAGTCATTGATACAAGGTCCACAGACAGCACAGCAATCTGATTGCTGAAATTAAACTACTACAAATAATTTACATTTCTAGAAATGAAGACACAAAACAGTTTGTAAAGGATGTGGAGTTAAAGTGAGTCACATGGGAGTGAAAAAATAATGTTACTGTTTCTTTCATAAAATCACTAGAGGACAGTCAGTGTCAAGTTTCTCTCTCCTCTGTAACTAAAAGGAGAAACTCAGATATGCTGTTCTCATTGATCTTAACTGACTGATACTCGAACCCTGAAATGATTCATATTTCTCTGTAATAAAAATGAATAGGTAGTGGGTGTCAAGTGGAGATGATGACAGCATTTAACATTATTGTTTACATACAAAGTGAATTTACTTGTATCATGTATGGAGATAACTCTTTTATATTAAACAATTTTTAATGTTTGAAGAAAGTCTGGAAAATATGTGGAAATAATATTGACAGTTTAAAGTTATCGGTACCTGGATATGAAGAAAAAAAAAATTCCAGGCGTATTTTCACATCATATAATAACACTGACGAAACTCTTCTATTGACTCCAGTTAGACCAACACTGATGCTTCATATGTTTGATTTATGCAAACTCATTGACCTTCCTTGTTTCTCAGCTATAAAAACATCACATCAGGCTTTCAGTGGAGTTCACATCTCGTCAGTTTCAACATAAACCATGTTCTCTGTAGCTCTGCTGCTGCTGTTGGCAGCTGGATGTGAGTCTCTCTGGATGTGTCAAAGTCAACAGTTTTTCGTTTGCAGTATAACTATCATTTGTTACAAAACCTTTTCTTTATTCAACAGGTGTGAAGTGTGAACAGTTGACACAGCCAGCCTCTGTGACTGTGCAGCCAGGTCAACGTCTGACCTTCACCTGTCAGGTCTCTTATTCTCTTGGATCAGACAGCCTGCAGGGAAAGGACTGGAGTGGATTGGGGATGAAAAGCACTGGAGCTTCATAATATAAGAACAAGTTCAGTATCGACTTAGAGAATTCCAGCAACACAGTGACTCTACATGGACAGAATGTGCAGCCTGAAGACACTGCTGTGTATTACTGTGCCAGATACACACACTGGTTAAAGTTACCAGAGGAGCTATACATAAACCTTAAAGAATGTATTTCTTTTTTTTTTTTTTTTACAAAGACCAACAGGAGGCAGTAGGAGAACTAAAATACAAGAATGGCAGTAAGAGTATAGAACAAAGAGGCGCACAATGACAGCAGCAAATCATTTGGGTTTTTTTTTACTTCCTGTTTTATTTTTACCAACAATGTAATGACAAATAACTGACTGAGTTATAGAATATGAACATTCAATTTAAGATATTGTGAGAAATAATAATCACACACTGTGTAATACAGTGGGTAAACATACACATTTGAGTGATCAAAATGACGCAGTTTCCAAAGTATCCTTTATTGGACCTTTACATGCTCACACTACTCGATTATGGAAACAACCACTGCATGAAAAGTGGGATTTTTATCCCCGTAAACGCCCGCAAATCTCCCTAATTTTCAGCAGTTAACGACAATTTACAGCCTTTGAACTTCGTGTTCGTCTGTGCCACATATTGTCGGAAACAAACCATGACGTATGGGGAGAGCTCCCACGGAGGTGTGAATGGCTCTAATTAGCATATGAATAGCACAAATGTATATTCATGTCATTGTTATGCTATGACATAACATCAAGGACATGAATTTATTGAAGAAAAGAACGTGATGTTTATTCAAAAAAAGAGCTTTATTAGCACACAACAAACACAGCCTACACAACAAATGGTAAACTGGTAAAAAAATGTAACTGGCGGCTGTCTTAATTCGGTCCGTTTTGCAGACGTCTGTGGCGCATTGCCCTGTACTTCTGCTGGCCGCGAAAAGGATGCACAATCCATCCAGCACACTCTGTTTCGCTTCCAGCAGCTGTAAAAACAATCAATAAAGACAATCAGTACCACGCCGATGCACTGCATATGGACACAACACATCTATTAATTCATTAAAAAAGTCACGTTGACCAAAACGGATCTATCTTACTCTCTTTCTTCTCGCTGGACTCTGAGCTGGACTCTTCACAGCTTCCGCCTGCGATGAAGACCTGGTTGTGTCTACCTGAAGCTCCTGCTTACTGTCTCGTAATTACAGGCAGCTGGAAAACAATGAAATGAGAGTGGTATGAATAAAGTCACAGTAAAATTAAACAAGGAATGAGAAAACAGGAAAAGTTACTTACACACAATGCCGTCATTGTCAGCATCATGTAAATCTGGACTTGCAGACATAGCTCCGAGCAAATAGGTCACGGCCTCGTTATGATGCGAGGTTAGTCTGTGAAAACAAAATGTACGGTGAAGATCGGTCTATTAACGTATCTATTTCCTTATACAGCAGAATGAAAGCCTATTCTTTAAATCTTACCCTTGCTCTGGTTCGTAGCGCCTACAATTTGTCTCCAAGTTGTGAAGACAGCGTACTGCTTCCTGTACATTACAAGACCAAAAAAATACACTTTTATAAAGCAACTTACACTGGTCCCGCTTATTAGCTCTGCCTAATAATGAATCGCGCTGATGTTAAGATGTTTTCAGAAGAAAACCACACTGCCACAACAATTTTTTTATTAAAAGTCCGACCCTGGATTAAACACAAACAGTATGCTTTCAACAGGAAGTTAGGATATTTCACCGTGGCCTACAGTAAGTGGTCTGATGTTTAGACTTTTGCGCTGGTGTGTGCGTCGAGCCGGCATGTGTGTGTGTGTGTGGTGCGTGTGTGTGTGTGTGTGTGTGTGTGTGTGGTAGGGAGAGTGATGGTGATTATTTTCAGAGCGAGTAGTGACTCTAGAGTCATAGTGAGAGAAACAAAGTGTCTCCCCTGTTCTTTCTGACCACGGTGGGAAATCTGGAGCAGGAGGAGTTAACCCTCTCCTTGACTTCATGTTGTTTATGGAGAAGGAGAACCAGGGAATGAGTCGGGGGGGGGGGGATGCAACACTACCAAGACACGGCCGAGCGAGAGTTACATTTTGAAACGCGTGAAAAAGCCTCAGAATCTGAATTGAAAACAACGTTTACAAGCAAACACATTTACAAAAAAACAATGCCCATAACAGGTTCGAATATTAAGGGCTGCCTAATATTCGTTCGAATAGCAATATTTTTTTTTAAATATTCGAATTATATTCGAATAGCGAAGTTCGGAGTCAAAGCCCTAGTTTAAAACATTACTGCCAAAGTCCAAGTACCCTGTTTAACATCAAAATACAGTCATTGTACTTCTCAAGAGTTAATAAACAATACAGACTAGCTCACCGGTTCATTAATAATCATATACTTACGTTTTCTGTGGGCGCATCGTCACGGAGCCCCGGAGGTGACATGGAGGCAAATAATTAAAACGCTCCGCACATCTTGAACAACTCCTGTGTGTTTCATTTTTAGGTGCGTGGTTGTAATTCTGTGAGAAGCAAGTGCAGTTTGACAGAGTGAACAGACAACTCTTTTACCAGTTGGCCTGAAATACTCCCATACTTTGGAAGCTTTTGCTCAGCTCTAACTCTCGGAGGACTCGTCTCCCTCCGCTATTTTTCAAATCAAAGCAGTGAGGGCGGGGGTAGGGGCAGAGTGATAGAGAAAGACAAAGATGAGTCAGATTAACCAGCAGGGCGCGAACAGCACACAGACTGGTGTGGAGGTGAATTACAGTGAGTTTTAATGGAATACTGGGAAAGTGTAATAACAATAGGACAGTTGAAGTCCAGATTATGAGGCCATTTCAGCAGAGCCAACAGCTTCATATGCCATGGACATGTGAATATGGTGCTGACTTTACCAGTATTTTAAGAAGCCAAATGGTTGGGACTTTGTCATGCAGTGACAAAGCTGATATGCTTTATGTGAAGCACGGTGTTTTGGTGTCAGCAGAAAGACTTCTCTTAGAAAACTGTACAGTGGTGCCTCTGTCTCCATTCCACCAGACAATCTTGGATGAGCAAGACCAAAGAAAGGTCACTGTAGTCATGCCACTATGCACAGTGGATGAGCTCTAGGAGACTGTGATGTTTGCATGGAATGCATATTTTACCTTTATGGCAAAGCCTGATTAAAACAAATTGTTGAAATAAATTGTTTTGTGTATCTTTTTTACATGACATTGGCCATTGCTAATGACATACACAGTAATTAGTAATTGATCTATCATACTTTCATTAAATAAATCAATTCAAGCTAAAATATGTAAGAGTCTATAATTAGGCTATACTGAGCCTGATCTATTTTAAGAGATTTTCTTAAAATGAAGTTAATACCTTTTAGAAAAATGTCACCTGGGGTAAAACTCCCCCTGCTGCTACGCTGCATTTGCATTTGTATAGCTCACAGCATTTTCATTTACATGTTAAAGCCTCCCCTAGAATTAGGGGGAGGGGGGGTCATGTGGGGACAACTGCCAAGCCAGGCCCACGTCAATTTCCGACAATTAACGGCAGTTTTCGGTGTTGCCTGTAAATTGCCGATTACAGTCGTAAACCTGAACTTCCACGACAATCTACAGTGCCGCTTACTGACGAAAATCCCACTTTTCATGCAGTGAACAGAATATCAGAATATATACTGTATGTGGAAGACACAAATGTACATAACGGACAGCCAATTAGTGCATTGAAAAAATCAATCATTTCATGTGCAAAAAAAATGCCTAAGACAAACACAGGGTGCGAACTACGGGGGAGCTAGGGGGAGCTCGGCTCCCCTTAATAAGACATGGGCTCCCCTGAAAATGTGATTTGTGAAATTTTGGGGCGGTCTCTAAAAATACTGACAGTGTGTCATTTTGACGTGCAATTTTGTGTAATGTGATCATCGTGGGTTATTATGTGTAAAATTGCAAAAATATCATTCATTCATGCATGACGGCGATTTAAAACCTAATTCACTTGAATTTATTAATATAAATTTAATATTGAAGATAACTATACATGCTATTCTTGTCATGAGCATCAAGGCGTGGCAGCTCTGCGGTGCAAATTCAACTCATGTTTAGTACATGTTAACTCAAAGATTTGTAGAAAAAATATAAACGTTGGAGGCCATTAATCGGCGCGCAAAGTCCTTGAAATCCATTCTGCAGTTAGCATCATATAGCCATGGCAAAAAGAAAACAAGGCAGTTTAATTGATTTTGGTTTAATTAAGAAATTGTGTAGCAGTGACGTTAATAGCATGACTGATTCACCTGCTGCAAGCCCTGTCAGCACACCTCCCGCCGGGGTGACAACGCAAGAAGAAGCTGAAGAAATAATGTCCTCTCTGGCTGAAGATGGTGGTGGTAACCGCTCGTCAGAGGCCGGTGTTCCGGTTTAACGAGAGACCATGTTAACTGGCGACCGTCAGCCAAATGCATCTGTTGTTGTCGTAGTGACGACAGCTGTTGAAAACGGGAAGAGAATACGTAGCTGTCCGCGTGAATGCCTTTTTGTTAAGTTGTCATTGAAATGTTAAAACATAACAACGTTCACGTTACGTCTCTGATTTGTCGTTGGAGTCTTGTCTGAGGAAACTTGTCAGTCGCGTTTCGAATGTGGCTTGCTGTTAAGGAAAACAGGAAGACAGCGTTGCTCTTCCTGTTACAATGTTTATAATACGTTTGATTTAATACACCTATTCGTCTTCAGAGCCTGTTTAAGTAAACACATGTCACGTAGAAAACTATTTAGCCCTTTTAAACGTGTAATATAAAAAAATAAATTAAACCAAATAATAAATTAATTAAAAAAAAAACACTGGAGTCCTTCAACTTCATAAATAACATCACGGCGGAGCTCAAGTGGCAAAAGGAAATCAAAAGCTTCATCCAAAAGGTTCAGTAGAGGATGTAGGCCTACTTCCCCCGACTGTAATTCAAGCCGGGTTTTGTATTTATTTATTTTATCTATATTTAACTTGACTGTTTAACATCCCTTACTGTTCTTGGCAAGTGGCCCTCCATTGCTCAATTCTATGCATTTTTTTCCTTGAATGTCTTTATTTATTGTGAAGCTGATGTGGGATCTTTTAACTTTAGGCAAGTATTACCCAGTATTTATCTGAAGAACAAGTTATTTTACCACACACACACACTCGGTGACATTAACAGGAGTGAATCTGCAGCCTGAGGACACAGCTGTGTATTACTGTGTGTGTATAAGCAACAGACCTGCACAAATACCCAGCAACCAGCATGCAACTCAACCACAAATTTACATGAGATTGCTTTGGATAAATGTAATAAAATCATTAATTCTTGCGTTCAACTTAACATGTACAAATGGCCTTTATTTATATTTCTTGGTTAGATTATAGAACACTACAAAACAAAAAATGTGTTCTTGTCTCTAAATGTGATATTGTATGTAGAAGGACAAGCGACTGTAATTGAAAAATTAGCAAATAATAAATTATACAAACTATAACAGTGCTGGTTTAGGAGCCACTCCCTCCCCATGATATCCCAACCCAGCCTCGCGGCAGTGGAGTGGAGCCATGGACGTGACCTCCAGGTGGGTCATCATTGTTGCTCTCTGGGCTCAGTTAAACTGTGTGTGGGTAGAGGGCTCAGTGGGAAAGAAGGCTTCCAGACCACAAGAGAAAAGACACACAGCTGCAGAGAGGAAGAGGAGTTCCTGAGTGTTTACAGCAGCAGCAGATATGAGTCTGTTCTCAGTGGTTATTAGAAATCATAAAAAACTGTTGACAGCGAATCACCACTTCCTTTCCTGCAGCAGACGGGCTGTGTGGGTTTCTGCTCTGCAGCCTTTCTCACATTAACAACACAATGACAGTTACAACCATCCACTCTGGTTAAACGATCATTCCAGGAACTTGAGTTTGATTTCAGCGCTCAGTATTCACTCTCTCAGCTTGGATCTGTGTCATTAATCTGAGAAAGAAACAGCTCAAATCAAAAATAAAAAACATATTTAGTGATTAAAAAACAACCATGTGCAGTATATACAAAACCACAAACATCACATGAATTATATTTCTGTTTATTTTTAATAATAAAGCAACAAAAAAGCCAACAAAAAAATGGGATTAAAAGTGTACAAATATTTGTTTTTCTTATTTTCCCCTTAAATCACGAGTAATTGTTACCTAAACTCTGATTCATAAAACAGTGGATATTATGAATAAGAATGTGTAGTAATACACCATTATTATACATACACATAAACATTTAAGAAGTCGACCGCAGTATTTTCCAAAAATAAGCGGTACATCTGTTATCATTGATCAATATTTTTTGGTAGATTTAGGAGAAATAAACAAAGTGTAGTAAAAATAAATGTTTTCTTTCCACTAATCTGAAAGAAGACATGTTAACACATTTTAGATTTTACTCATGTAATTTTGAATACATTTGCCATATTTTTTCTTATGTTATTTTATTTAGTTGTAATAAATATTTGTTTATCTTTGTGAGCTACCTATGTTAACTCTTAACCCCTGTGTTAGGTTGTGTAATGTCATTTAGTTTTTCAGATTATTTTTTGGGGGGTTCTTTCCTTGATATACTCACCCATGCAGGTACCTGTGTGTATCCTCTCTGTATACATGTTTACTGCTGTCTGGGTTGTACTCCAAATTGTATTTTCTGTCATTTAAACTGTATGTATGCCTAACTTAGCCACTTGTCAGGCCTCCATTGTAAATAAGAACCTGTTCTTAATGATTTATCTAAATAAAAAAAGTACTTTGTTTTATACTTGTTAGAGTTTGTTATGTTTCTTTTCTTTTTCTTTTCCTGTATGTGTCATAAAATGTTTTAATATTGTCTGAATTATTGTTTTTTTGGACCCCAGGAAGACTAGCCTGTTGTCTAAGCGACAGCTAATGGGGCTCCTTATAATAATCAATAAAATGATGATCACCTCTGTGCTCCTCCTGTTGTTACTTTGACACTGCTGTCCTCTGGTGGCTGCAGAGACTCACTGCTTCAAACTACAGGTCTTGTGTTTCTTTATTTGTGTTATTCTTGTCTCTCTTTTGTTGTTTCTCGTATGCAGTGTTGGAGAAAGTATTAAGATCCTTTACTGCAGTAAAGTACTGATACTCCACTGTAAAAATACTCCGTTACAGTTAAAGTCCTGCATTGAAAATGTTCCTTCGGTGAAAGTCTGTAGGCTAAGTATAATTAGTAGTAGGTGAAGTATAAAAATGTCCCCAGTGATTGTTATACTTTTACAGTGGTCAAAACTGAAGTCACATTGTGAAATGTCTTAACACTATCAGCCAAAAAGAAATCTATGTGGACCAAACTGTGAATCATTTTTCATTGCTTTCTCACAAAATACATTTAATGCCTACATTCACCAAAATCCATGAACTAAATGGAACGTAAATGGAGCATGTTTTCAGGTTATAGGTATAGGTTTGTAGCCTGGAAATCCAGACACAAATCCGAAAGATTAAGGGTCTGGCACTGAGTAATGAAAATGGCCCAACTCGAGGGACGGCACCAAGCATGCATTTGAAAATCTCACTGCACGCAATTGGATAACACTACGACCAATCACAACAATACACAGGATGACGTATCCAGAGCCCAAAACGCTTAGCAACCAGCGGAGCTAACTGGTAGATTAAAGTGTCTTCATCTGTTTAGCACGCCTTTGGCCCGCCTATATCAGATACACCGATGTGATTGGTGCAGCTCGGCTACCAGGACATAGTTAATGAGCATCATTACTGAATGCCAGAGTGACTCGCTGAGCTAATTACAATTGTGCTCTCGCCAGAACTCTGGATTTCCAGGGTAATGGGTTTGTGCTCTGAGCCCCGAATGTTTACAGCATCTAGCTCCGGCCCCGGCATTGACCGCTGAAACGACCGTCCCCTCACGGTGCTCTGCACCCGGCTCACAGTCACCTTTTCTCTGCTAAATTTAACTGTCATGTGAACGGTCATCACGTTTAAGTGGGTTCATGAGAATGTGTTGCTTTAGATCTAGAGTTTCTTGTGAGCAACAAATACTGAACAATCATAAAACAACTGATAATCAGACGGGAGTTTTTCTCAAGTATCAAGATAAAATCCACTCAAGGTGGATTTCTTTTTCAACTGCAAAAGCATGTGCTTCATTTCTTTGTTGTAAAGAAAGTTAGATAAGTTTAGAAGAAGTAGAAGTAGTGCATTTTCTTTCCCAGAATTGTGTCCAGTCTGATAATAATAGTAATGTTTCGGTGTATCTGTGGACAGACAGATTAGGTGTGAAGTGTCAGACTTTGGACTCTCATGATGATCAAACATTAACTGTTCGCGACCATAAAGCCATAAAACACAACCACTCACGCAACCTGCAAACTGATCATCTGCTTTGTTTCTATCTTTGTTTTAACCTGAAAACCATCAGCCTGCCAAAACATCATCTCATATGTTCATTCATTCTGACTACACACATCAAAACATTTTAAAATATGTACGAGTTCAAGCTGATTTTACTTTTCCATTAAAGGGTAATGTAGTTTTTTTTTTCCGACCTGGACTCTATTTTTCCTGCATTTGTGTCTAATTGGTGACTAATATGAACAAAAATCTTTGAAATTGGTCCAGTATTGAGCGAGAACGCTGAAACTAGCAAGTGTTAACTGCGCTGCAATGTAACCCTACAGGACAAATGTTCAACATCAGTTAGTGTCCACTAAAAGTTCTGTTGTTGCCGCTGACAGACTCAGATTATTATTCTAAGTGTCTGACAACATTATGAAAGGATCCCTACAGAGATAGACCTTTTAGTTAAAGAGGAAGATCATTTTAGTTTAACATGAAACAGCCCCGAAATCACCATCACCAAACCCACCAGACTCCATGTAAATAATCAGTTCTTTTAGCGTGTATAGAGCCAGCATATTTCCACCAGACTCCATGTAAATAATCAGGACTTTTAGCGTGTATAGAGCCAGCATATTTCCACATGTAAATGGGTGAATTAAGGGTTTATTTCAACCATCCCAGAGTGGTGATTGTTGAACCACGACGGCTTTTCGTAGTTTTATTTTGTTACTGTTGACTTTGAATGAAGTGTGTTTTACAATGATAAAAGTGATAAAAAGTCCTGTTTCATGTTAAACCAAAAGGATCTTATTTTTTTTAGGGTTACATTGCAGCTTGTTTCGCGATTTCACTCAATACTGGAACAATTACAAAGATTGGTGTTCCCATCAGTCACTCAGACAAAGATGGTCCAGGATAAAAAAAAACTGAAGTTACCATTTAAGTCAAATCAATTTTACAAGAAGACACAATAAACAGCAGGTATGTGGTGTTGAAATAACTTAAATGTATCATATTTTCCACAATTTATCCATTCATAACAACAGTTTCAGGTCTTATAAAGTGACGAAGAAGTTATGTCATTAGTATCACTGGCTTGTTATTCATTTGACTCATCAGCCTGACAGCAGGGCAGCATCTGGAGCTCCTTATTTGGACATACATTTTTTTATTATCCTTTAACTTCCTGCTGCTAGAGGCTTCTCCTTTATAAACAAGTTGTTCACCGGAGGGACGATGTGAACGGTAAACTTCAGTTTGTAGCAGAGTGAGAAAAGTTTAAAACAGTAGCACGAATTAAAACCAGAATAAAAACAAATGCTGAAACTGATGTTGAGCAGATGTTGTTGGAAACTTCACTGCAATAAATGTTCATCTCAATAACTGTTGCTGGTTATTTCAGTTTCGATTTTAGCTCATTCGAATCTTTTCAGCTGTAATTTATTTCAGGGGCAGAGCGAGGGGGTGGCTTCCAAAGCCCCAAATGTTTTCTCAAAATCCCTGAGTCTTTAAGGTGTATGCTACGCTACTCCGTATAAAATCTAATATAATTGAGTAAATGTTCTTTTGGGGATCCTTGATTTACAGATTAGTATTCGAATGCAGCAGATTTGTCGGCTAAACATTCATTCTGTGACCTATAACAACAATAGGTTTCAGGATTGTATGTTTACTGACTCCTACCCTACTTAATTTATGCAACATTTTTTAACCGTCTTTTTAAGGGGCAACACTTAATGTGTTTTTGTTTCAGAATGACGAAGACAGTTGGAGAACAGTTAGGGCCCTATCTTGCACTCAGCGCAGCGCGACGCAGCACAAAGCCCGACGCAAGTGTCTTTGCTAGTTTAAGACCGACGCAGTTTCCCGTCCAGCACCCACGTCGTTTAAATAGGTCTTACAGGGAGGTGTGTTCAGGTTCATTCTGGGCGTGCTGGTCTTACAGGGAGGTGTGTTCAGGTGCATTCTGGGTGTATTGCTATCTTGAGGCAGCGGGAAGTGATCGCGACATTGACCAACAAAAACCTGGTCTGAAGTCAATAACGCAGCATTTCATTGTTATTTTAACAGCAAATTAGTAAAATGAGCTTGCACACTATGCTTGTTACACACACAGGGACACACAGCAGCACACACACATGCAGAAGATTACAAATAAAAATATTACGGTGCAAATCCTCCATCATAATAGCAATGCTCCAAGGTCCAAACGCGCCTGGCTTTTAAAGGGAATGGGAGATGATCTCTGATTGGTTGATTGCATGTTACGCCCAAAACACATCTATACCTCTCTAGGAGGTTTTAGGACTGATTGGTGGGATTGCTGTGGACGAAGTACACACGGAGATACACTAGTAAGAGCTAATGAGGTTTAACCATGTATCAGCTCATTTAAATAGCTCACGTTACTGTATTGTGTCAACAGTTACCTTCATTTAATATTGTATGTGGCATTTTCTTTTGGGGGTTGCAAATGTTCCACCAAAACAAGTTAGCAGAGCTTAGCGCGATGGTGATTGGTTTAAAGAAATGCAAACAACCCAGAGCGGGTTTTTTTTCTCGTGTCCCAGAATGCACCTGTGGTGTAGCCAGACCTTTACTCCACAGCGCTGTGGAGATAGGTCTGGCAATGCATCGAAACGATTGACGACTGAAGAGAAGAAGTACGTTCTTGGAGCCCCTCCGACTGTTAGTAGTCAGTTCTACTATCTTTACTGTTCCTTTAATTGCCACTGTTCATCATGTGATTCCATAATACCTACTGCTATAATTATTATGAGTCATATTTTTGTCTCTCTCTGTCTCGCCCAACGGGCAGTGTCAGATTGCCGCCCACCAAGAGTCTGGTTCTGTCCGAGGTTTCTGCCTAAAAGGCCGTTTTTCCTCACCACTATCGCACCAAATGCTTGCTCATGGGGGATATTGTTGGGTCTCTGTAAACTATAGAGTGTGGTCTAGACCTATACTATCTGTAATGTGTCCTGAGATAACATCTGTTATGATTTGACACTATAAATAAAACTGAATAGGATTGTAGTTCTGTGTGGGATTCCCGCAGGACGCCAACACAAACACCTGTGGGTGGTTTCAAGGATAGTTCAGGTGTGGCAGAAAGACTCACTGCCATAATCATCATCGTCATGATCAATACTGAGTGGGAGGCGGTAGGGGAACAACAGGGAGCGGCTCCAGGCAGTTTATGGCCCCTGAGAGGGTAAAGTTCTCCGGTTATAGCTACAGACGTCAGATTAACAAGAAATACCTGACAGAGAGACTAGAGCATTCAACAACCCATCCTGACTCTGACTTTGGCTTAGAATTAGGACAGAAAAGACCTTGTGATCCCACCATTCCTGCCACTATTTTAGAAGGCTACTTGTTTTTAGATTTGTAGGATTTTTTCTGGGTGTCTCTCTGGAAACGTTGCCACCATGTCGACGGCTGTGGAAGCGACCGGGTTCCTCATGTGTATAATCAGCTGGCTGGTCACCGGCTCTGCGCTGGCCAACGACTACTGGAAGCTTTCCACCGTGTCTGGCAGCGTCATCATCTCCCAGAGGCAGTTTGAGAACTTGTGGCACTCCTGCGCCGAGAACAGCGCCGGCATCGCTGAGTGTAGAGACTTTGAGTCACTGCTGGCCCTTCCCGGTAAGAGACAACACCCACCCAATGAGATTCAAGGCTTATTGTATTCTGAAACAGTGTACATATGAGATACATGTTGGAGTACAAAGAGCACAAATTCAAGACATTTTGAGATCTTTCCCTATATTTACAATAATTTCAAATTTAAAACATTACAACAGACACACAAAATGGAAATGAATGATTTTTTGTTCATATACAGATCAAATGCAAGGAAAGGCTGTACACATTGTGATTATAATGATATAATAGAAAAGAATAATATCATATTAATGCAAAAATAGCTGTACAAATCAAAGATACTCGATGCGTTTCGGTTTTTGCTTCTCGAGTCTTTCATATAACATAAATATGGAAAATGTTATTGTTGAAAGAAATCAAACAAAACAAGATATAAGGGCCAAATAAAGCAAAACAGATACCCTCGTCAACTTTAAAAACAATGTTTCTAGATTTCAAAAGTGACGTTCACTGCCGGGGCCGCTGAAACTGTTTCAATTAAATGACTTCTTGCCAAAATTTGAATCACCTGCGACTTGTTTAGAAAGGATTCTTTGACCGAACTGATTTAGAAACAAACTTTCCTGACTTTTTGGTGACACAAATACATTTTTAAGACTGATTAAGAGTGACTCAGCGAAGTGAAGAAGACGTAACTTCCTCGTATACATGAGGTCAAAAAGTTGCTGAAGGAAATCTGAAGGAAAATTCTGAGGTTTCATATTTTAAAAGATGAAATTAACGCCCGACGTTTGAGCCTCACTTGTTGATCCGTGGAGCTTCTGACGCTCATAGAAGTGAGCTTTTGTACATTTATTTTAAAAGCCTGTTGGATCCGTTTGCCAGTAAATAGGTCAACCTGCCATGTGGCACCATTTCAGACCTATTCGTCTAAAGGTTGGTTGGTTTTACAGCCGCACGTTTCCCGCCTGAAACAGAATCAAGATCAGTTTCTAGTTACTGACTGTCAAAGAAAACTTCATCCACAACTTGATTTAGTTAAGTTAATTCAACACTAGATTGTTTTGTCCTAACAACACCTGTCATGGAAGATTTTCTTTTGGGATGCCATTTTGAGCCTCGTCGTCCACTCCACTGACAAGAAAATGGAGGATAATGCTTGCCACAATCAAGCAGCAAAGTACAGAAAAGTTTGCACAAACGGCCCTTTTTTTTTACTTTACAGAGCTATATCACGCACTACGTCACATGTGTAACCGGAAGGGAAGTAATGTCTGACTTTAAGCCAAACCAAGATCATTTTGTAGACTTAATTAAGTTTTTTTTTTGCTTTTTTGTCAATTCTTTTCAACGTTCTCATACCATTTTTTTTTCAAATGCTATAACATTGCATAAAACACCCAAATTCAATGAAAATAGTGAATTGATAATTTATTTTACTTGTGAAAAGCGCTGTATGGAACCATCCATGTTATTTATTTTTTTGACAAGTTGGTTGAAAGAAACCCAAATTTCTGATATAGAAACTTTGAAAATGGATCAAATTTGCAACCATACTATTTCAACATAATTTACATAATTAAACACAAGACTATGTTTCATTTTTTATACCCAATTCAAATCCTTGATGTCTTGATGAAAACACTTCCCTTAAACTTCAGCCCATGTTTAAACCTTTTTGGATCTCCTTGATAACTTAAAATAAAGTACTGTGAGTTTGAACAAAACACAAAAAAGTTAGCAAAAATGGAGCCACAGAAAGAAAAGAATGAGGCTTTTTCTTATAGCTTTCTTAGTCATAAAAATGCAGTCTGGTTAACCTCTGGAACACATATTTTCTCCCTTAGATTTACCCACAAATTATTCGATCATACTTTTAACACTCCATGTTTTTCCTTCCCTGAGAGAGATTAACTTAGAAAAGAAAATACTTTTTTTGATTTGATGCACAGGAGAAGAGGCACATCTTTAATATTCCTGATAATGAAGTCGTATGATTCATTGTTCATTTCCCAGTGTACTGTTTCACTGAAACTGTGTGCGGATCATAAAGAGGTGTGGCAGGTTTTTATGATCATTAGAGGTCATTTTGTTAATTATTAATGACTAAAGTACAGCTGCAGTAAAACTCACACACATAATGTTACTTCCAGTTCCTCCTTTTCTTTTTCTTCTTCAATGGATTAATTTCTTTATAAGTTCTCATTTTGTTTTGCGACTATTTTCATGCAAGGGTTGTGGTTGTGGTTGTTGTGTATCAGAAATATGGGCTTCTTTCAACCAAATTGCCCAGAAATAACATGGATGGTGTTAATCGTGCATATAAGTGACCAAATCGTTTTTACAAAAAAGCATCAAAAGCATCGGAAAAAGAAAAAAAAATTAATTTTCTATTTTTTCCTGGAAGGACGACAAGTTCATGGTTGATGGGAAGAAAACACAAAGGTTAACATCTATTGATGAAGTATTCAGATCCTTTACTGCAGTAAAAGTACTAATACCACACTGTGAAAATACTCCACTACAAGTAAAAGTCCTGCATTTATTTTTTAAAGATAATTTTTTGGGCCTTTATTAGATTGGACATCTTAGACATGAAAGGGGAAAGAGAAATGGGTAATAACATGCAGCAAAGAGCCACAGGTCGGAAAAGAACCCGCGACCGCTGCGGTGACGACTGATTCTCTGTATATGGGCGCACGCTCAACCAGGTGAGCTACCCAGGCGCCCTAAACCCTTACTGACGTTGAAGTCTGCATCAGTGAAGTGTAGTTAAAATACTTAAAGTAGAAATCTGTAAGTTGCAGTAAAATGTTCCCCGTAGTTACCTAAGTATAAGACGACCCCGTCTATATCAAGACAGTTTTCCAAATCTTGTTTGTATAAAGGAAATCATTTTGTGTGAACAATAATATTAGGGTTTCTTTCAACCAAATTGGGACGACAAGTTCATCGTTGATGGGAAGAAAACACAAGGGCCGCGTTCTTAAACTGAAACGTGGGTGTCAACACCCTGTTGTGTGCGCAGGCCTTTTTATTACCGCGGGTTTACAGACACGTCTCTGCTGACTGGCTATCACCTGGGATACAACCAATATACGAGAGACACACCCACCAAACGAGGACATTTGAGGATGTCATCTTGGGCTTTGGGAAACACTGATCACATTTCTCAACATTTTAGAGACCAGACAACTAATCCATTCATCCAGAAAACAATCCACACATTAATCCATGATGAAAATAGCAGCCCTAGACTTTTGCATAGAAAGGGGACAACTTTGCACCAAATGTTTGCAAACAAAAATAAATGAGGTGACGTGCAAAAAGGAAAGGGGCACCGAGATGCTGTTTGCTTGGCAGCATTTTACTCTTTTTGTTTCTTTATGTCTAAATTTGCACAGGTTTAGCTGCCGCAAAGCCTGGCAATTCTTTTGTGAATTCGTCTGTCCTTTTATTTTGGAAATGATGCAGCTACTTAATGAATTGTGACAACTACTTGTTCTCAAAACGTTGTGACATTATCATTTTAAAGATGTGTTTTCTATCAGGTCAGTTTTTTGTTTTTAGGTTTTTAATTTTGATAGTAATGTTTAAAGTAGCAGTTTGCACATTTTTAATATATGTCCATGAACCGAGAAGCAGGGACTTTATAAAAACAAACAGAGATGATTTTTTTTTTTCTTTCTGTCTCCGCAGCTCACATTCAGGCATGTCGGGCTCTGATGATCATCTCTCTGCTGCTTGGCCTTGGCTCCATGGTCATGTCAATGCTCGGGCTGAAGTGCATCAAGATCGGCTCGGCCACCGACCAAACCAAGGCCAAGATCTGTGTCACGGGAGGAATCCTGAGCATGCTCGCCGGTGAGTCTGCAGCCCGAGTAATGACATGAAGTTTTACCTTCATGTGTACATGTGATAGAGGCATAGCTTAATTAGATTTGCATAACAAAATCTTAAAACATTTTATGGCAGGCACAAAGCGTAGTTCGAAATGAGAAACAGAAATACAAATTTGAGACAAATACAACAAATACATAAACATTTATAAAATAAAACTAGGGGGAATAAATAAATGAAGTCAATAAATATGGATAACCGTAAACACAAAACACAATGTTAATATCTAGTTACTTGGAGATCATACATAAAACTATGTTTTAGCCAATTAAAAAGGCAGAAGATCAAAAAACATTGACCACTGACACGAAGATATCTAACAGAAAATACGGCAGCATCGTCAGCATAGAGAGAGAGCCATCGTCACAGATTAAAGAAGAAAACTACTGAAACGATTTGTGTTCATGTTTTGTTTGTGTGTTGCAGGTTTGTGCTGCATGATCGCATGTTCCTGGTACGCCTACAGAGTTGTGCAGGACTTCCACAACCCGTTCTTCGGAGGTGTGAAGTGAGTTAAACCCAAACACACATCTATAAAAAGTGATGGGCAAAGAAGTCAACCCATTTTCACTCTACAACCTGTCAAGTACTGACGCTCGGTCAGTGGCTCTCAGCGTCAGATATCAACGCAAAAATCATCCTTTAGCGTACACAACACAGGACTTTCACCCAGGAGACCAAGGTTCATGTCCCATTCATGTCACCTAAACACACATTTTGTAACCTCACCCATTATCTTTTTCCAAACCCTAACTAAGGGGTTTTACCCTGCACGTTGAAAAATGACACAAAATCGGTCCAAGAGCATCAAATAGTGATGCCAAGAGTCCCATCCTAGTGCATTGAAAAATGAAGCCAAAGGCTTACCCAGAGCGGCAAATATTGCTGCGAATGGGATAACATTGAACATTGAACACCTGTTTCCTGGGTGAAAGTCTTGTGTTTTCTCCTTAACTTCTTCCGGGACATGAACTCTGCTCCCCCTCTTGAAAGCCCTGTGTTTTAGGAGCCAAACATTCCCCCCCGACCTCCTCCCTACAAGGATCTTCATTCTCTTATACAGAAGCAGTGCTGCTGACAGTGATTAATACGTGGAATACATTCCAATTAAAGTGCTTTACCTTTCATAGCTATGTATACCAATGCTTCATGAGAACAGCCTGTTGCATATTGTTAAATCTGAGTTCTGTGTTTGCAGGTTCGAGCTGAGTACTGGTCTCTACATTGGATGGGGCGGAGCCTCTCTGGCTATACTGGGTGGAGCGTTCCTCTGCACCGCCTGTAAGAGAGCAACAGCTGGAGGCCAGAAAGTGTAAGTCCTTTTTTTTATCCTTCTTTCAAAAAGGATCCCTTTAATTTCAGTGACTTTATTGCTCAGTTTGAGTCTGACTTTGTGTCTCTCTATCTTGTTTCGCAGCGGTTTGTATGGAAACAAACCACAGAAGGTTTACACGGCTACAAACAAGTCTGATCCAGATTCAGCCAGAGCTTACGTCTAAAGACACATCAACACTTGTAAGGACATTGTACGGGCTTACCTTCACTTCCCGACGCCCCTAACTTTAACCTGATTCATGTAAACTGACGTAACAAAGTTGAGACCCTATTTTTTAGGAGAGCAGCTGTTTGTCCCCAGATGGGAAGACAGCTCCCATAATGTGATAATTACTGTAAACACACCATGTCTGCTGATAAATGTCTCATAACGTATATGGACATGTGGTTCCTTTTCTGTCCTTTTGAAATATTAGCTTATTTTTTTAAAGAGTTTTTGACGTGGAAACCTAAATCTTGAGGATAAATAAAGATTAGATGGTTGTTAATGATTGTGTAATTCTGTTTGGTGTTTATTATTATCAGAATAAAGTTTGTGTTACATAATAAATTAGGCTACTGGTTTGTTTTCTAAAGGTTAAAGGGCCTGCATACATGTTGATGAAACATATTTCATTCACATTTTATGTTGTGATTCATTAAAATTGTTAAATATACACATTTGTGAGTCTCAACACCATTGTGCATATCCTTATGAATTGTTAACAAAAACATAAATAAACCAACATGTCCTCATACCTAAACAAAAGAAAAGTTGAATGTCAATGACTCCCAAAACTAGATATATGACGGCTGCAAGGTGGCCGTTTTAAACACATATACAGTCAGGTCCATAAATATTGGGACATCGACACAATTCTAATCTTTTTGGCTCTATACACCACCACAATGGAGTTGAAATGAAACGAACAAGATGTGCTTTAACTGCAGACTTTCAGCTTTAATTTGAGGGTATTTACATCCAAATCAGGTGAACGGTGTAGGAATTACAACAGTTTGTATATGTGCCTCCCACTTTTTAAGGGACCAAAAGTAATGGGACAATTTGCTGCTCAGCTGTTCCATGGCCAGGTGTGTGTTATTCCCTCATTATCCCATTTACAAGGAGCAGATAAAAGGTCCAGAGTTCATTTCAAGTGTGCTATTTGCATTTGGAATCTGTTGCTGTCAACTTTCAATATGAGATCCAAAGAGCTGTCACTATCAGTGAAGCAAGCCATCATTAGGCTGAAAAATCTAAACAAACCCATCAGAGAGATAGCAAAAACATTAGTTGTGGCCAAATCAACTGTTTGGAACATTCTTAAAAAGAAAGAATGCACCGGTGAGCTCAGCAACACCAAAAGACCCGGAGGACCGCGGAAAACAATTGTGGTGGATGACCGAAGAATACTTTCCCTGGTGAAGAAAACACCCTTCACAACAGTTGGCCAGATCAAGAACACTCTCCAGGAGGTAGGTGTATGTGTCAAGTCAACAATCAAGAGAAGACTTCACCAGAGTGAATACAGAGGGTTCACTACAAGATGTAAACCATTGGTGAGCCTCAAAAACAGGAAGGCCAGATTAGAGTTTGCCAAACAACATCTAAAAAAGCCTTCACATTTCTGGAACAACATCCTATGGACAGATGAGACAAAGATCAACTTGTACCAGAGTGATGGGAAGAGAAGAGTATGGAGAAGGAAAGGAACTGCTCATGATCCAAAGCATACCACCTCATCAGTGAAGTATGGTGGTGGTAGTGTCATGGCGTGGGCATGTATGGCTGCCAATGGAACTGCTTCTCTTGTATTTATTGATGATGTGACTGCTGACAAAAAGCAGCAGGATGAATTCTGAAGTGTTTCAGGCAATATTATCTGCTCATATTCAGCCAAATGCTTCAGAACTCATTGGACGGCGCTTCACAGTGCAGATGGACAATGACCCGAAGCATACTGCGAAAGCAACCAAAGAGTTTTTTAAGGGAAAGAAGTGGAATGTTATGCAATGGCCAAGTCAATCACCTGACCTGAATCCAATTGAGCATGCATTTCACTTGCTGAAGACAAAACTGAAGGGAAAATGCCCCAAGAACAAGCAGGAACTGAAGACAGTTGCAGTAGAGGCCTGGCAGAGCATCACCAGGGATGAAACCCAGCGTCTGGTGATGTCTATGCGTTCCAGACTTCAGGCTGTAAAGGAAGGATTTGCAACCAAGTATTAAAACGTGAAAGTTTGATTTATGATTGTTAATCTGTCCCATTACTTTTGGTCCCTTAAAAAGTGGGAGGCACATATACAAACTGTTGTAATTCCTACACCGTTCACCTGATTTGGATGTAAATACGCTCAAATTAAAGCTGAAAGTCTGCAGTTAAAGCACATCTTGTTCGTTTCATTTCAACTCCATTGTGGTGGTGTATAGAGCCAAAAAGATTAGAATTGTGTCGATGTCCCAATATTTATGGACCTGACTGTACGTCATGTTTATTAAACGTAAACGTAGTAAATGTGTAACAGAAATAGTCACGTTTAAGCAACACAAATACTTAGGGTTAGTGAAACATTAGGGTTTGGCTTAAAATTAGTCACGTCAAACTACTAAAATGAGGAGGTAAGGTGACATCACAGACAAAAGTGACCATTGACTTTTGGTCCCAGTTTGGTTAGGTTTAGGCACCAAAACTACTTAGTTAAGTTTAGAAAAACAATTGGTTATTCTAACCTTAACCACTCAAGGTGAAATGCCTAACCCCAACCAATCGAGCTGCTTTGTGGGGCGGGTCTTGGCGTGGCCATAGTGGGATTCGTAATTTCGCTACCAGGACATTTGGTGATCCTATACTTCCTCACCTTACTACCTGCTTTGCTTTCATAATAGTTACTGCGGCCACTAGATGTGGTCAACAAATGTAAATATCAGTCGTTAAAGGCTGCTTGTGCAATAAACCTATACGGTTGTTTTCTGTGTGAGGACGGTCATTCAAAAATGTCCTTATACTGGTTACTACTACTATCATCTATCATCACATATATCATGAATGTGTGTAATAAAGTAAAGTGCATCTCAAATTAACAGACCACACAGGTTGTATCCTGCACATGTATGTCAGCGTGTGTGTGTGTGTATTGTAATCTCTTGTGTAATAATGATGATTAATGTTCTGCAGGGCGATAATCCACCTCTGTCAATTTACCTGCTGACAGGCAGAACAGTGGATTAAATCTCCACAGCATCACTCCGTCTATCTATAGACGTTGTCAAATTAACTGTAAACCGGATCAAACCTGCTGCTCAACCTTCAGGCTGCCTCACTCTGGACCCAGACGTCTGAACACATCTTTGTTTTTCTGCCTGTTCACACGGATTTTGAATTATAATATATAACCTTAAACACATTCATTAACAGTTTTGTATGGTAACATACGAAAACATATGCACAACAATGTGTATGATATCCTACAAATTAGGTAACTGCCGGCCAATGTGGTGCTGACAGTGTTTTACTTTTCATAGCTATGTATATAAATGATTCATGAGATCAGCATTAACATTTCCGCATTAAAATGTAAAAAAAAAAAAATCTTGACCTTAGTTCTAAATGTTGTTGAGTTGTTACCCCAAATGTTTCTAACAATGTTCAAACCTGAGAAATCTGTAATTTTATTCAAGGTAATGCTTGGTTACATTTGGTTGCCTGTCAATCAGGCGTCAGGTCTCTCCCTCTTTCCCTTAATGTGTCTAATCTGACCCTTTATAGACCCACGTATAGACCGAGTTAAACGAGAAAGAAGAGAACCCGGTTTTGTGCTTTATTTTGGAATATTGGAATAACTTGGAACAACACGATTATGTTTGTATGTATAACTCTTTTTCAGGAAAGTTTCAGGAAACGTGTTTAAACAATAATGTAGCTGTGTGTTTTCTCCCTCTTTCTTTCTCTCTCTAATCTGTCCGTGTTGTGCTGACTGAGGGGAAACCAGCTTCAATCCTCTCAGTCGGCTCATTCACAGAAAGTCTGTCTGTCTGTCTATGTCTGTGTGTGTGTGTGTGTGTGTGTCTGTCTGTCTGTCTGCCTGTCTGTGTGTCTGTCTCTCTATCTGTCTCTCTGTCTATCTGTATATGTGTGTGTGTGTGTGTGTGTGTGTGTGTGTGTGTGTGTGTGTCTGTCTATCTGTCTGTGTGTCTGTCTGTGTGTCTGTTTGTCTGTTTGCCTGTTTGCCTGTCTGGCTTCTAGAGGAGGAGGGTCAGTTTGAGTACTGAGGGTTTAGCAAAGTTCACAGCCGGGTGACCTGATTGGCTGACGGAGGATGATGGGGTCTGTGACGGACAGCAGGTGTTTACTTATAGAGCTCCTCTGACCGACAGTCATCTCCCCCTCTCATCCAACAACACGTCTTCTTCTTCTTCTGCAACACAGGTGAGTCTCTCTGAGTCTCTCTGACCCTACATATTTCACATGTTCTGAGTCCTTTTGTGTGTTTTAGGGCGTTTTCACACCTATCTCATTTGGTCCGGACTTTCTGACTTTTCAGTTTGGTCCGAACCAAAATTGCAGGTGAGAAAGGTGCCTCAGACCACGTACGGTCCGGATCAAAAGACCAAATTTTGGTCCGATCAAAAGAGGTGGTCTCGGTCCGGACCAAACTGAACCATGGTCCGGTTTGTTTGCAGTATGAAAAGACTTTTTGGATGGTTCGGACTTTCGGACCAGTTACAGGAAGCTCTGGCAGACTCTCTTGGTGTTACAAGACCGGGGAAGCTCCTTTAAGGAACAGCTCAGTGCTTAGTTTGTAGCCTACGTGAGAGAGACAGCTGTCGCCTATCAGATCAGAATATAAATCAGCAGTTTACTTGTTAAGTGGTAGGCCTCGTAAATGTACAGTGTAGGTTTCCGTTTGTCTCTAAATAAATGCTCCAGAAAGAAAGTTCCTGTGTCTTGCTTCTCAACATCACAACAAAACAGTAGGGGAGAGCAGCAGTCAGTTGAAAAAACTCAGACACAGAGAAGGGGAAGGGGTAAGCCCGTCTACAAACCAATCAGTTATAAGTATCTGGAGACGCAGCGCACGTATGTGACGACGGCAGGACGTAGTTTTGTCACGTATAGATCTTTAGTGCGCTTGCATAACTGCAGTGTGAAACCAAAACTTACCGGATGTAACAAACCCATGAACCTTGGTTCGGACTTTTTGGTGTGAATACGCCCTTAGTCCTGAAAATTCGAAACGTTAGAGGGACAAAACGTTCACTAAAATGGTAAAAGCAGAGAGCAGGATCTTCCTTTCAAGTCTAATGGGATATTTTCGAAATGATGAAATGACGAAATGTTGGAAAAGCAAATAGTTTCTTTGTATAAAGTCCTGGAAATCTAAGATGAGCGCCCACATCTTAAACAAAATGCTAATTTTTTTGTGGGGAACCAGATTCATTTGTGTGTTCTGATGTGATTTCATTTTTATGGACTTGTAAGAAAAAAAGATTTCTGGGATTTACTTGATAACAAAGACTCTAAAGTAGAGAATGATTAATCCAGATTGAGGGTTTAAGGATGATGATGTTTGTTGTTTATTTTTTGAAGCCCTCAGATAAATCTGTGACTCTGGGTGATTTAACTGAAATTGTGTCGACTTGATTTGACTTGGAAACAATTAAGATGCTGCAAAAACATAAAACACAATATCAAATATATACAATGCTCATGCATTATGTCTATGTGTAGGCAAAGCTGTGAGTATAACTTTTTTAAGTCCTGAAAATCTAAAATTAGCCCCACCATCCTAAAGAAAATGTACATATATCTGTGGGAAAAAAGTTGATTTGTGTTCAGATGTGATTTCATTTCTTTTAGCTAAATCTGGCATATTTACAGGAATGTTTTTATATGCACTGTCTCTCAATAAAGATAAAGATAAAGGAAACATGATTTCTGGGACGTAATAACAAACAAAGACTCAAAAGTAGAGAATGATTAATCCAGATGGAGGATTTAGGGACAGATGATGATGTTTGTTGTTCATCTCGTGAAACTCTCTGTGATAAATCTGTGACTCTGGGTGATTTAAAGTACATTTTCTTGACAAGATTCAGTGGTGTGGTCTACGTGATACGCAGGTATATGCTGGTATAACTACTAAGAAATCTCCAGGATTTCCATCTTAATCCTCAGCTTAAAAATGTGCAATGATACGCAACAACATAGTTTTGTGACAGAACTTTCACTTCAGATATTTTTATTCACAAATACGGGGTCGAGTAATGTGACAGCAAACTAAACTAACACTGCTGAACATGCAGAGAGACTTTTCTCATCTTTCATCAACCCGCTCCCTGCTGAGCGCAGTGTGTAGTGTGTGCGTAGTGTAGTGTGTGTAGTGTGTGCGTAGTGTAATGTAGTGTGTGCGTAGTGTGTGCGTAGTGTAGTGTAGTATGTGCGTAGTGTAGTGTAGTATGTGCGTAGTGTAGTGTAGTGTGTGCGTAGTGTAGTGTGTGCGTAGTGTAGTGTAGTGTGTGCGTAGTGTGTGCGTAGTGTGTGCATAGTGTAGTGTAGTGTGTGCGTAGTGTAGTGTAGTGTGTGCGTAGTGTAGTGTGTGTAGTGTAGTGTGCGTAGTGTAGGGTGCGTAGTGTGTGCGTAGTGTAGTGTGTGTAATGTGTAGTGTGTGTGTAGTGTGTAGTGTGCGTAGTGTAGTGTGTGTGTAGTGTAGTGTGCGTAGTGTGTGCCTAGTGTAGTGTAGTGTGTAGTGTGTGCGTAGTGTAGTGTGCGTAGTGTAGTGTGTGTGTAGTGTAGTGTGCGTAGTGTGTGCATAGTGTAGTGTGCGTAGTGTGTGCATAGTGTAGTGTGCGTAGTGTGTAGTGTGTGCCTAGTGACCGGGCCCCAATGCTCCGCCTACACTAACGCCAGTATCCTCCCTTCATCGCACATTTAAGACAAATATAAGTAGCCTGTTTTATTTTGTCCTCGTTGCTTTAGGGTCAACTTTTGTGACCCAGGCTCAGGTCCTCTTACTGCTTTGTATTCCATTATATTGTTGATATATTTTGAATGTCATCTGTGATTTACTTCTCATAGGATAAATAAAGGTATTCCCACCATAAATTGGTGCATAAAAGTCTATCAGAATGCCAGATATTAGTCTATGACGCTCAAAATAACCCTGGGGGAGGACACCCAGACCCCCCCCCCCCCACCCCCCACCCAAAGGCCTATTCTGAGCCAGGAAAAGATATTTATATATGTACACGTGGTACAGTATACCCACTACAATACATTAGACTACACCATTGACAAGATTGGACTTGGAAGCAATTAGGATGGAGCTTGTCTTGCTGCAAAGACAAAAAAAATACAAGATACATATACAATGCTGTCAAGTAATATGCATAAAGGCATACATTTAATGACATAAGTTGTTATTTTCTTTTAATTTATAGCTAGATGTGCCATAAACATGCAGACCTTCGCACTTTGTGAAGCGTTTGATTATTTTAGTTGACTCCAACACAATGAAAGTAAATCAGAGAGCTTGTATGGAGTGAGTTAGTGTGATTAGTTGTGTAGTAGGGGAGAGGTGAAACCCATCTTAAAAGGTTTTAAAAGGATTAAGAAGCTCAGCAAAGTTAATTCTCTCAGCTGTCTCAACTCAATTAACTCAACAAGGGGAACTCATTTATTTATATACAGGTAGTCTGGCATTGCCGGCTCTATCTCCACAGCACTACGGAGTAATGTCTGGCTACACCCCAGATGCATTCTGGGATAGAAGAAAAAAACGCTCTGGGTTGTTTGCATTTCTTTACACCAATCATAGTCCTCGTGGGCGGCGCTAAGCTCTGGACGCAGCGATGGCGGCTCTGCTAAATAGTCTCAGGAAGGAACTTGTTCTGGTGGAACATTTGCACCCCGCGATAGAAAACTCCACATACAATATTAAATGAAGCTAACTGTTGACACAATACAGCAACGTACACACACACACACACACACACACACACACACACACACACACACACACACACACACAAAGAAACACACACACACACACACACAAAGAAACACACACACACAAACAGATACACATACACACAAACACACACATACACACACACACACACAAAGAAACAAACACACACATTCTCACACACACACACAGACATGGTCACACACATACAGAGAGATATGGTCACACACACAAACACACACACACACACACAAAGAAACACACACAAAGAAACACACACACACACACACACACACACACACACACACACACACACACACACCCCAGAGCTAAATCAAGATGTTTGTGTCTCGTTTCTTTCTCTCAGGCGCTGCTCACTCGCTGCCCTCGATCTGCTTCAACATGAGTCCAAAAAATGTTGTTTACAAGAAGATTTGCAAGGACAATTCGGTGAGTGGAAGATCTGACTGGAAGTACTTGAGTTCATAGTTTGATAGGAAAGGAGATCATGACCTCAGATACAGCGGATTAGTCATTGTAAATGTCTTTTGGTGAATGTTTCCGTCTCACTGAGTTTCATTCTGTTAAGTAGTCGAGCTGCTTGAGGTCGACACAAAGTCACGACAGCGTGAGCTGAACTGAGTTTGATTGACAGCTTTTGGCCAGATTATACAGGTGACTGCTGCTCAAATGTTATCAACTAAATATCTAACCTTAATGTTTAATGCACCAAAGTCTCAACAGCTAAAAAAGATTTAACTTAACTAACTTACTTAGCAAAACAACACAGTAGAAAGAAGGACGGCTTCACTAGGGCGACAAAAGTGACAAAGAATTCAAATAAGCGACAAACTTCGAAAAAAGAGACAAAAGACAGTAGAAAAAAGTCAGGAAGAAAGGCAAGAATAGGTCAAGACAAACGACAAAACCTTCAAAAAATGTGACAAACGGACCCCCTGCAGTCCTCCACAGTACCCCTAGGGGGACACGTACCCCCTGCAGTCCTCCAGAGTACCCCCTGCAGTCCTCCACAGTACCCCTAGGGGGACACGGACCCCCTGCAGTCCTCCACAGTACCCCTAGGGGGACACGGACCCCCTGCAGTCCTTCAGAGTACCCCTAGGGGGACACGGACCCCCTGCAGTCCTCCACAGTACCCCTAGGGGGACATGTACCCCCTGCAGTCCTCCAGAGTACCCCCTGCAGTCCTTCAGAGTACCCCTAGGGGGACACGGACCCCCTGCAGTCCTCCACAGTACCCCTAGGGGGACACGTACCCCCTGCAGTCCTCCAGAGTACCCCTAGGGGGACACATACCCCCTGCAGTCCTCCAGAGTACCCCCTGCAGTCCTTCAGAGTACCCCTAGGGGGACACGGACCCCCTGCAGTCCTCCATAGTAACCCTAGGGGGACACGTACACCCCTGCAGTCCTCCAGAGTACCCCCTGCAGTCCTTCAGAGTACCCCTAGGGGGACACGGACCCCCTGCAGTCCTCCAGAGTACCCCTAGGGGGACACGTACCCCCATTTGAGAAACACTGGTCTAAATGATGGTGTAAAGATGCATGTTTGTAATCTACTGATATAATGTACACAGCACTCTGGTCGTGGCTTTTAAGAATTACAAAGTGTCACATTTCCAAAGTATCTGTTCTTCTGATTCAGGTTGGAGTCTACATGGGGAGAAGAGACTTTGTCGACCGTGTTGACTCCGTGGATCCAGTGGGTGAGTTTTCCCACGAAAAACATCCGCCAGTAAACGAGCAGTCACACGTCTGATGTAATGTGAGTCCCTGAGGGTTATAGCTGCGAGTCAGAGACGTTTATCTGCTTCCTGATACAAACAAAGCAATAAATAATCTGATTTACTATTTCTAATCTATCCGTTATCAAAATGTCTATATCAGAAATATGGATTACAACGCTCTTCCCAAGTACAATTAATGATCACTATACTTTCATTACATTTTTAGGCGTTTTCTTCAATCATTTTAAAGCATTTGAAAAAAATGTAAACGGTTTCTAAACAGTATTTGGACTCAACTCTGACATACACCAGTCTGTGATTATCCATCAACATACATTACTCTAATATTAGTCAAAATAATTCATAATTTTGGCTTTTTTGACTCAAAAATGTGGTATAATTTCCTTTAAAAGAGGTTTGTTGACCATGAATTCCAAAAATAAGTGTAACAGTAGTGGTAATAAGTTGGTGAGTGGTGCGTATACAGTGCTGGTGGTAGTGGACAAAAGCGTCAACAGTCAAAAAAAAAGGGACAAAAACATTGAAAAAAGTGACAAAACAAACGATAAAGTGTCAAAAAAGTGTTATTTTTCGATTTTGACCTGAGAAGACAACAAGTGCGTGGTTGGCGTAAAGACAACACGAGGCACCGACAGAAATGCCTCTAAAATATGAGTATAAAAAAATGCCTCGTCATTCAATACCAAATTTCAATACCTCAAGAGGAAATCTCATCAGCGTCAGTGGGCCAATCAGCACGCAGCATGCTTCTACCAAGATCTAATAATGTCTGTGATTGGCTGTCTAACGTTACAGGTCGTAGAGACACCCAGGAAAAACTCCACGTTACACAGAGACGGACCATTGTAGTAGGAGCTGATTGGCTGTTTATTCTGCTTAATATACTGTATACAGAGTGTCTGGTATCACAACAGGGTCTCTGGGCTCAAACTTTGCTCATACATTTTTTTGTCTCTCTCTCTCTCTCTCTCTCTCTCTCTCTCTCTCTCTCTCTCTCTCTCTTTCTCAAATGTCCTGTGATTGGCCAAAGTCTCCCGTCACAGCTACATTATCTAAAGCCTGAAAATGATTGCCTTCCACAGCTTTAAACAGTTTTTCTGTCTTTTAATGTTGACTTCAGTGTAGTTTTCTGTGTAATATCATCAAGTTTAAACTGTAAATGTTACTGAATGAAGTGACTGAATCATGAAAGAGGAAAAGGAACTGTGGACTCAACACATTTATTGCACCATATGAAGAAGGCTTATTTAAGTAGTTGTAACATACATTTTGATCATCCTCCTCCATTTCTAATTGCTTAAAGATCGTTGACCTTTTCTCACCACTAGATGGAGTCGTCATCATTGATCCTGAAGCTCTGCAGAAGAGGAAAGGTCAGCACACACACACACACACACACACACACACACACACACACACACACACACATATACTGAGCCTCTCACACACACACACACACACACACACACACATACAGACACACACACATATACTGAGCCTCACACACACACACACACACACACACACACATATACTGAGCCTCACACACACACACACACACACATACTGAGCCTCACACACACCTATACTGAGCCTCTCACAGACACACACACACACACACACACACACATATACTGAGCCTCTCACACACACACACACACACATATACAGAACAAAGATACACACACACACACACACACTTTTCACTCTTTAGCATTATTACAGGACACATGAAGCCTTTATGGAGGTTTCTAGTCTCTATCTCTAAAAAATCCATCCCCCCTTTCCAGTTTGATTTTGAAATTATACCGTTGTTCCATATTCAGTGTTGCCTTCAGGATTTTTTTTTAGCAGTGGGGGCAGGTCTGTCCCCCCCAGCCCCGCGCCCCGCCGCCAAATGTTTTACGTATGAAATGATACTGACACTTCGCTGCAACACAAACATAGTTATTCACCTCTATTCACACACAATGTTGTGATTGAACTGTATTTTTTGAGGAACTATAGGGCACTTAATATCTACAACAGGTCTACAAAATGAATTTTACAAGAAATTGCTCAGAGGGAAACCAAAACCCAAAGTATAGAATGAAATATTACACTGACTCACTTACCGTTTGAATGTTTCCAGATGTTTGACATCAGGACGATGAGCTGACAGAACTGACCAGTTGAACGTTGTCCAATTAGAACGGACCCACCGCGGTGACGTTTTTGGTGGAGCTGTTCGTTTAGTAGTCGACTCGGAAGAAAGCTAACGTTTTGACAATAAACTCCATCAACACAACAGTATGTGGAGTTAAACTGGACGGGTCCAATAACCTCTGAATAGTTCTACTTGTTAAACTGGACGGGTCCAATAACCTCTGAATAGTTCTACTTGTTAAACTGGACGGGTCCAATAACCTCTGAATAGTTCTACTTGTTGTTAAACTGGACGGGCCCAATAACCTCTGAATGGTTCTACTTGTTATTAAACTGGATGGGCCCAATAACCTCTGAATAGTTCTACTTGTTGTTAAACTGGACGGGCCCAATAACCTCTGAATAGTTCTACTTGTTGTTAAACTGGACGGGTCCAATAACCTCTGAATAGTTCTACTTGTTAAACTGGACGGGCCCAATAACCTCTGAATAGTTCTACTTGTTAAACTGGACGGGCCCAATAACCTCTGAATGGTTCTACTTGTTGTTAAACTGGACGGGCCCAATAACCTCTGAATAGTTCTACTTGTTAAATTGCAATGTGAGCGGCAGCCAATGGGGGGTGCATTATGTCGGCAGCATCATTTAATAAAAGGCAACCGTGACTACATTGTGCATCTGCCTTATTTCTGATAGCGTGGCGGCAGAAATTTTGCAATGGCGGGCCGCCACTACAAAATCAACATAGAGGAAACACTGATATTACACGTCATCATGGAGGAAACATTCACACTTTAGCTGGTATAGTGATGGCTGTCACACATAACTAATGTAATTTAAACATTTCCCCCAAGAACGGTTTTAATTAAAACAAAAATGTACAGTGGAATAACACAAACGATTCAAAAACCTACTGAAAATACACTTTAAATGAGATAGATGTACGGATACATAAATGATTCCAGTTTCTCTCCATGTTCAGTTCTACCTTTTGATCTGGGATATTTTCCAACGCACCTGTAAAGAATTGTTGTGCACATTTTTTCTTTAAAAAGATCCCTGAACCCAGACATACTTCATGTTTCTGAGATCATTATAGAGATGTCAAAATTGGCCAAAAACGACCTTCGACCATTCATTCTAAAAAACAACAGAGGTTTGAATATATTCAAATATCTATTTCTGCACATTATGTCCATAAGAGGGCAAACTAATACAATGGGAGACATAACTACCTGTGTAATGTTAGTCCTCTCTGTCTCTCTCTGTCTGTCTGTCTGTCTGTCTGTCTGTCTCTCTCTCTCTCTCTCCCTGTCTCTCTCTCACTCTCTCTCTCGCTCTCTCTGGAGCGTGCAGGAGACAGAACATGACTCAGCAGATTACACGGCCGTCACGGAGCTGTTCGTAATTTGGTCATAAACAACCGAGTCTCTTGCCGTTCCATGAATTTGTCCGATGATATTTTCTTGTTTGCAGCAGCCAACGTTCGATCGCACAACTCAGATAGCCGCTGTAGTGCTGTTTTTTTTACTCTTATAATATTCAAATATATATTTTACTAATTGAGTATATATTTGAATTTAGAATATTGTTGTCAGCCATTCATCACAGTGACAGTGTCTCGACTCTGCCTCCAGTGTTCGTCACCCTGTCCTGCACCTTCCGGTACGGCAGAGACGACGTGGACGTGATGGGAATCGCCTTCCGCAGGGAGCTGTACCTGTCCACCCGTCAGGTGTACCCGCCTCTGCAGGACCTCGAGAAGGGAGTCCACACCAAGATGCAGGCCAAGCTGCTGCACAAGCTCGGCAACAACGCCTACCCGTTCTTCTTCGAGGTGTGATGTGACGACTGATTAGAGCAGTGGTTCTCAAACTTTTTTTCAATAATGTACCCTATTTGAGTTGTGTTTTTACCCTTTGACCAGCGATAGATTTACCTTAATAATAGCCATGTAACTGAAAAACATTTAAATGCTAATAAAAAAATGAAGCTGCTTTTGTAACAGGTGCATTCTGGGTGTGCTGGTCTTACAGGGAGGTGTGTTCAGGTGCATTCTGGGAGTATTGCTATCTTGAGGCAGCGGGAAGTGATGGTGCCATTGACCAACAAAAACCTGGTCTAAAGTCAATAACGCAGCATTTCATTGTTATTTTAACAGAGCATTAGTAAAATGCTCCTAGGCTCGTGCACAGCGTGTGCACACTATGCTTGTTACACACACAGGGACGCACAGCAGCACACACACGGTGCAGATCCTCCATCATAACAGCAATGCTCCAAGGTCCAAACGCGCCTGGCTTTTAAAGGGAATGGGAGATGATCTCTGATTGGTTGATTGCATGTTACGCCCAAAACACACCTCTGACTAATGAAGACACTAAGAACAACCCTTTAGAACCAGGCGCCCGGCGCATGGACCCTTTTTTCCACCGTCAAACTAGCAAAAGTGGATTTGGACACGCCCTAAACGCTCTTCACGGCGTGCGCTTAGATCTGATTTGATAATTGATTAATCAGTTTGAGTCAAAAAAACTTCTCTGTTGAAAACTGTCAGCTTGTTAAATGTGAATATTTTCTAGTTTCTTCTCTCCTCTGTGACAGTTAACTGAATATATTTCCTTCCCTTCCTCCATCTTTGCCTACTTTCTTGCATCCTTCTTTCCTTCCCTCCTTTTTTTAATTCCCTACTTTCTTCCTTTATTTTTTCCTTCCCTCCTTACATACTTTTCTTAAAAACTTACATAATACTACAGCTGCAAAGATTAATGGATTAGTTGTCAACTATTACATTAATCTCCAACTATTTTGTTCATTGGTTAATAGGTTTGAGTCATTAAACGTCTCTGATGTCAGCTTGTTAAATGTGAATATTGTTCTAGTTTCTTCTCTCCTCTGTGACAGTAAACTGAATATCTTTGAGTTGGGGACAAAACAAGACATTTGAGGACGTCATCTTGGGCTTTTTGGGAAACACTGATCCACATTTTTCACCATTTTCTAACATTTTAGAGACCAAACAGATTAATCAACAAAGAAAATAACTGTAGCCCTGAACCATTTAACTTGAACTGTATTTGATCTTATTTTTAAGTTAAAGTGCATTTCGTTGCACAAAAAGCCTCCTGTAAGTAAAGATTGATTGACATTGTGTCTTCTCAGTTTCCTGACAACCTGCCTTGCTCAGTGGCTCTCCAGCCAGGGCCCAAAGATGTCGGCAAGGTAAGCTCCTCGACTGGAAATTCAAACCGGTTCTGATGAAGTGAACCCATCACAGGATGGTGACAACACTTTCTCTCTACTTCTGCAGCAATGTGCCGTGGAGTTTGAGATCAAAGCGTTCAGCGCTGAGAGCCAGGACGCTAAGGTACGCAAACGGTGAGTCTCAGCTGATCCGTCCTGACTGCAAGACCATGGAAGTCACACAACTTGGAGTGTGTATCATCCGCCGTATATTTAAACAAAAAGAACTGCAAGGCCCCTCCAGGACAATTTATTCATAGCCTCTCATAGCCAGACCTTCCTCCTCCACAGAGCTGCGGAGGAAGGTCTGGCTAGTCCCCACAGCATTCCTGGATGGGAGCGAAACGTGCTCTGGTTTTTTGGCATTTCTTTAAACCAATCACAATCTTCTTGGGTGGCGCTAAGCTCTGGACGGAGCCACGGTTCCTCTGCAAAATAGCCTCTGGAAGGAACTTGTTTTGGTGATACCCTGCAGAGATCTGAGGAGCAGTTAACCATAGTCCTCAGAAATCCACCGGAGGTTAGAACGCCAACACAAAGAAAGAGGAAGGGGACGGACATCCGGCAGAAATGAAATACATCTGGCGGAATATCTGACGACACCTGAACAATCCCAGAAGTGGAATGTTGTGGATATAGACTACTTTACAAAGTCTGACCCAGACTTTTGAGAGTCAAACCCGGGCCCGCTGTGTCGAGGAGTAAACCTCTATATATGGGCGCCTGCTCTACCAACTGAGCTATCCGTGCGCTCGACTTTGTACATTTTTATTATTTCTACATATTTCTCTCTCTGCTTTTACCAACAGGAGCACAGTGAAGCTGTTGCTCAGAAAAGTCCAATACGCTCCAGACAGTGAGGGAGTGCAGCCCTCTGTTGAAACCATGACGGATAAACAGCTGCACCTCAAGGCCAGTCTGGACAAAGAGGTGGGGGTTCTTCATGATTATCTTTAGCTCAAAAGACAACGTAGTGAATGGTTTTTCTTTCAGGCCGTCAGTCAGGAAAAAAAGTTTTCAGTGGATCAAATTCTTAATAGTTGGTGCACATTATGCTCGTATAACTCGTCACACCTTTGTTTCAACTTCAACTTCAACTTTATTTGTGTCCCCGAAGGGCGATTAGGTGTGCAGCAAGTGTAAACACATAAAAGAGACTACACACACAGTCCAACTGGAACACCACCTCAACAGTACGAGGACAAATGAATACCAGTACAAGGTGCATGGATAGCAGCGTCAAAGTAACCTACACAGGGTAGGAAAACGTGCATATCAGCCTACAAAGTGAACAACAATATCAGCATCCATTACATCACCAAGCCCTTTTATCAACGTTTCTGACATCCTCAACACATAGTCAACAAATTAGAATATATAACCAACCAAGGAATAAAGAAATAAAGAAAAGAAAGAGCATGAAATGAGGTAGCCAAGAGATCAAAGTAGACTCCTCCCCTGACCCCTATTCAAGAAGGAAATGGCTGCAGGTATATAAGAGTACTTGTACATGTTTCTCCTTACAGAAAGACATCATAGATGGGAGCCAGACGGCAAGTACTGGCTCCAAAACTGGCTATCAAGTTTTGATAGAATACGGCAGTATTGATGTGATTCAAACCCAACTGTATAATCATGAGAAGAGCTGCCTGTGTTTTATAACTCAAGATGTTTTTTATTTTTTATATTTCTGTGTCTCCAGTTTAAGGCGGATTATGATCAGCTTGTTAACTAGATGTAAAACACTGTAATTTGTAAAACGGGGAAAGAACCAGACTGTAACTAGGTTTCTGCTGGGACTTAAAGGACAAATCTGGCGTAAAATGAACCTAGGGGTTAATAACATTCATGACCAGTCGAACGATGAACGCCATGCTTGAGCTGTGTTACTGGTTGCACCACGTTTGTCGTTCTATGACTATGTTGCTACCGTGGAAGTGTGGTGCTATTTTGAGCCTTGTTAGTGGTATAGAAATAGCAATTTCTTTTTACTTTACCCGCGCCCCGACCACTAGCGTTATAAGCTAAATTAGTGGTTTGCGATTAAACTGATCATATTCGATTAGCATGAAAACATATCCCAGAGAACGGTCGACTCGGTACACATGGTATTAACCCCCAGGTTCATTTTGTGCCGGATTTCTCCTTTAAAAAGCATTAAAAGTTGATTAATCATTTCAGCGAAAATGAAGACCGTTAAAACGTATTAAACAGTCACATAAGCAACTATACAGACGTGATGATTTCTACGCCCACATTTTGTTTAAAAACAATGTCATCTTCTTTGTGGGGTTCATCGATGACAATAAGTGATCTGAAGTCTATACTTCATGAACGTTTAAAGTCCATGCGGGAGAGTTGATTCTATAGCTGCAGAGATTTACATCCACTGTTATTTAACCTCAAACCTTAACTTTGTCTCTAGAGATTTTCAGAGTCCGTTTGTTTCAACAGTAGATATATTTTGCCTGTCGGTGAGAATTTCATTTGACACTCAGCTGGACTGAGACAAGAGAGCCTGCATTTCTCAGCTGGTTTAAAAAAAAACCCCACTTCTGCCAAATACTGCATCCAACCTTCAACTTAAATAGTTTGAAAAAGGGTCTTTAAAAAAAGGGTTTTAAGGTTTCAATTCAACTTCAGGATTCCTGCATATACCCTGTGTAAGTAGTGTGAAAAGATGATAATATGATAATAGTGGTTTACATTGTCTAACCTTGTGTCCCGTTTCCAGATTTACTACCATGGTGAGGTCATCAAAGTGACCGTCAGCGTCACAAACAACTCCAGCAAAACCATCAAGAACATCATCGTCTCTGGTAAACATGGCTGCTCATATTATATTCAGTATAACAGGAGGGACGTTCAGACACACTCTGTAATATGGAGATGTATTAGAGTGTTATGAAGCCTGTAGACCAGTGGTTCTCAAACTTTTTTCAGTAATGTATCCCCTTTGAACAGTATTTTTAAGCCATGTACCCCCTAACCAGCGCAAATATATTGGTAGAAAAAAAAGTCTCTATAAAGAGGAAGAATACAGCGATGTCACCGATAGATTTACTAAACAACAGCCTTGGACCTGGACAACATTTAGATCATGGTGGAAAAAGGAGACGAGAAAAAAGACGGTAGAAAGAAGACAAGAATAGGTCTAAAATACTAATAAAAACTTTAAAAACACAGTAGAAAGAAGGAAGGCAACACGAGGGCGACAAAAGTGACAAACTTAGAAAAAAGCGGGAAAAAACTTTGAAATAAGCGACAAAAAGCTTCAAAAAAAAACAGAGACAGAAGAAAAAAGTAAGTAAGTAAAAGAAAGTAGGGCTGGGCGATATGGAGAAAATTAAATATCACAATATTTTTTACCAAATACCTCGATATCGATACTGCAACGATATTGTAGTGTTGACTATTGGTGCTTTCACAAAATATTTACACAATGAGATTTTTGATAAATAATCATCAGTAATATGGATATAATGACTAAGTGGGTAAAGGTGAATAATAGAACAGTTACAACAGTCTGGTGAGGTCAGAAAATGACATCACTTTACTGTAATGTAGCCTTTAAAACCAGGAAAAGACACTTATGCCATATTACGATATTACAATATCCAAAATCTAAGACGATATCTAGTTTCATATCACGATATTGATATAATATCGTTATATTGCCCAGCTCTAGAAGAAAAGCAAGACTAGGTCAAAATCAGTGACAAAAACTTTGAAAAAAGCAACAAACTTGGAGAAAAAAATGACAGTGGAAGGAAGGAAGGAGGAATTGGTCCAAAGAAGGCGACAAAAACATCACATTTTTGGTAGAAAAAAAGTCTCTATAAAGAGGTACAATGGTCCAGTAGCCTTGTAACTGAAAAACTTGGCAAAAAATCTCACGTACCCACTGCAGTCCTCCAGAATACCACTAAGGGGACACGCACCCCCTGCAGTCCTCCAGAGTACCCCTAGGGGGACACGCACCCCCTGCAGTCCTCCAGAGTACCTCTAGGGGTACACGTACCCCCTGCAGTCCTCCAAAGTACCACTAGGGGGACACGTACCCCTCCAGAGTACCCCTAGGGGGACACGTACCCCCCTGCAGTCCTCCAGAGTACCCCTAAGGGGACACATACCCACTGCAGTCCTCCAGAGTACCCCTAAGGGGACACGTACCCCCTGCAGTCCTCCAAAGTACCCCTCGGGGGACAGGTACCTCCTGCAGTCCTCCAGAGTACCCCTAAGGGGACACGTACCCCCATTTGAGAAACACTGCTGTAGAGCATCTACACGTTTGACCTTTTGTTGCATGAACAAGTGTAATGTATCTGCTGAGTCATGTTTGTTCTTGTCCTCCTCAGTGGATCAGATCGCCAATGTGGTGTTGTACTCCAATGACAGCTACGTCAAATCTGTGGCCATCGAGGAACCCGGGTAATGCACGGCTCACACATCTAACAGACATTACAAAGAGAGTTTTTATCATCACAGTTCATTCATTTGTTTATAACAAAAAGAAAAACGGAGCGTCACGTTTACAGACCAGTCACGTCATGTAGAAATTACAGCTTAAAAAAAGAAAAAAGATTTATTTCCATGACAGTTTTCTGGTTGTATAAACTCCACTCCAAACTCCACTGACAAAGTCTCTACCGCCAGAAGGAAAAGCTTCCCTAAATCGTCCTCACGTCTAAATTCAACTGTGAACTAAGTTTTAAATGCTCAAAGTGATCCTGGAAGTTAGTGTTGTGTTTTGTTGGTATACCAAATACCTTGGTTTGCTGTACTCCGTGTGTTCTCCTAAAGTTGAATGTGTATCTGTATCTCAGGGATTCGGTGTCTCCCGGAGCGACTCTGCAGAAAGTCTACAAGCTGCTGCCTCTGCTGGCCAACAACACTGAGAGGAAGGGCATCGCTCTGGACGGCAAACTGAAGCATGAAGACACCAACCTGGCATCATCGAGCATGTGAGCAAACGCAAACGTTAGATGGATCAATCACGGATCTAAAGGACAGCTCCGTCATCACGTCAGATTGATGATCGTGTTTTTCTTCTCTTTCAGTATCAAAGAAGGTGTTCTGAAGGAAGTTATGGGGATCATGGTTTCATACAGAGTCATGGTGAAGCTCATCATCGGAGGGTAAGTGTGTGCGTGTGTGTGTGTGTGTGTGTGTCTTAGTGTGCGAGCATGTGTGTGTCTTTGGGAGTGTGTGTGTGTGTGTGTGTGTGTGTGTGTGTGTGTGTGTGTGTGTGTGTGTGTCCCAGACACTTAACCCATAATTGCTCCAGAGGTGTGCACCTCTGACATACTGTGTGTAGCAATTGCATAAAAGCATCAGCTAAATGACATGTAATGTAATAATTAAAAAAAATATTTCCCTCAGGAGTTGGTTTTGTAATGATTGTTGTTCTGCTGCAAACAAGTTGACATAAAAATCCTTCATTGCAGGTTTAATTAACATTCTTTATTAACTTCCTATTGTGTAAACGTTGCTTATTTCGGGTTGACTTTGAACTGACTGCAAATGTTTGCGTTAAAATGGAAATATAATTCAGTTTTTTCTCCCCATTTGCTGCGGCTCAAAGGATAATGGGATCAAGGTGAATTCATGTCTACTTGTTCTCTTCTGTAGCATTGTAGAAAGTGATACAAAATTACAGCATGCAGATCAGAAACAAATGATGAATGGTCATTAATTGTTGCACGATATATAGAGAAATCTTGAGTTGTCTTGCAAGTTATAATCAGAAATGTAAAGCAGTGATTTTGTTTTTGTTATGACAGTAAAATATGATTTTAAAGCTTTCAGTATTGTTAATTTTTTTCACAGTAGCACATAATTATCAACACACTCTTAGATATATACATAAGTATGCAATATTTAGTTTATTTTGTGGAGCGCTGCGTCCCGTCCGTTGGCTGTGTGGCTTAGTTGTGTTTGATTTAGAGCTTGAAACGCTGTAATGATCATGTTTCATTGGCCAGTTACCGCGCCACTTGCACGTTCGTGCACGTCAGCACACGGGGCCACTACGTCACAAACCTCCAACAGAGTGACAGTTTAAGTGAAGAAATAGATAGAGACAACAAAGCGGAACGAATCAGAGAAGAGAAAGAAAAGTTGTGTCCTGTTCTCTTTATTTATATATTTATACTGTCCAACCAGTAGAACATGTCCTGTTCTCTTTATTTATATATTTATACTGTCCCAACCAGTACAATATGTCCTGTTCTCTTTATTTATATATTTATACTGTCCCACCAGTACAATATGTCCTGTTCTCTTTATTTATATATTTATACTGTCCCACCAGTACAATATGTCCTGTTCTCTTTATTTATATATTTATACTGTCCAACCAGTAGAACATGTCCTGTTCTCTTTATTTATATATTTATACTGTCCCAACCAGTAGAACATGTCCTGTTCTCTTTATTTATATATTTATACTGTCCAACCAGTAGAACATGTCCTGTTCTCTTTATTTATATATTTATACTGTCCCAACCAGTAGAACATGTCCTGTTCTCTTTATTTATATATTTATACTGTCCAACCAGTAGAACATGTCCTGTTCTCTTTATTTATATATTTATACTGTCCCACCAGTACAATATGTCCTGTTCTCTTTATTTATATATTTATACTGTCCAACCAGTAAAACATGTCCTGTTCTCTTTATTTATATATTTATGCTGTCCAACCAGTAAAACATGTCCTGTTCTCTTTATTTATATATTTATACTGTCCCACCAGTACAATATGTCCTGTTCTCTTTATTTATATATTTATACTGTCCAACCAGTAAAACATGTCCTGTTCTCTTTATTTATATATTTATACTGTCCCACCAGTACAACATGTCCTGTTCTCTTTATTTATATATTTATACTGTCCCACCAGTAGAACATGTCCTGTTCTCTGTTTTTATTTATATATTTATACTGTCCCAACCAGTAGAACATGTCCTGTTCTCTTTATTTATATATTTATACTGTCCAACCAGTACAACATGTCCTGTTCTCTTTATTTATATATTTATACTGTCCCACCAGTACAATATGTCCTGTTCTCTGTATTTATATATTTATACTGTCCAACCAGTAGAACATGTCCTGTTCTCTGTATTTATATATTTATACTATCCAACCAGTAAAACATGTCCTGTTCTCTTTATTTATATATTTATACTGTCCAACCAGTAGAACATGTCCTGTTCTCTTTATTTATATATTTATACTGTCCAACCAGTAGAACATGTCATGTTCTCTTTATTTATATATTATATACTGTCCCACCAGTAGAACATGTCCTGTTCTCTTTATTTATATATTTATACTGTCCAACCAGTAAAACATGTCCTGTTCTCTTTATTTATATATTTATACTGTCCCACCAGTAGAACATGTCCTGTTCTCTTTATTTATATATTTATACTGTCCCACCAGTAGAACATGTCCTGTTCTGTAGACATGGTCCTTATTTATATATTCATGTTGGACCAGTCCAATACGACCGTCAGTTGAAATAAACCTTGTGTTGTAATAAAACTTGTTTTAATTTATTATGAATCTATTTTGATGCGTTTTCCCGTAACTTTTGTAATTTTACATATGTTTAAAAATATCTATCGTGCAACCCTACACTCTTTGTTGAACACTCTGTTGACGTGATTGTGAAATCTTTAATCAACATTTTGGTTTGTGTTGCAGTGAGGTCGGCCTGGAAGTTCCCTTCAAACTGATGCATCCTAAACCTGATGGAGGTAAGACACAGACACGCATTTCATTCTCTGTGGTTTACGGCAGATGAACACTTCTGTTGGTTCTTCTGTTGACTACATGTAGCATCTACATTTAGTTTATAACGGATGTATTTATTCATGTATAGAAATGTGTTTAAATATGTATATATATTTTCGTTGTCGGGTGAATGAAAATGGAGAAACTAAACCTTGTGGTCTTTCCTGTCTTTCCTTTCTTTATTGCTGCCAACAGTGAAGGAGAAGTAAGATGGTTTTCCAAGCAAATTTACATTAGTTTTAATTAGTTTTAGTCTTGTTTGACTCTCAAAGAAGAATCATTCCCAGTTGGAATTAATTAATAAACGAACAGGACTGTTTGTCTAGTCGTTGTGCCTGAAGACCAACATTGTTGTTTACTGTGACGCGTTCGTGTAAATGTCCTCTGTGTGTTTAATTCATCCAGAGACAAGATCATGTTCCAGGATCTTTTATCATTTAATTAGCTTTTAATTTCTTAGGCCTTTATCCCTCTATCAGCTCCTTATTATGTCTCTGTCTTCATCAGCAGTGTCCCCTTCCCTCTGTTGGTGTTTTTGCTTTTGTGTCTTCATGCTCCTTTTTTCTACTTTACATTTTATCAGTTTTAATTAAAGGTGCAATATGTAATACTGACAGCGAGTGTTTAAAATAGTTACTGCAGTACAAATTCAAAATACTGGAGAGAGTCGTCTCCCCCGCCCCCTCCTCCCCAGACTCGAAGTTCACGGAGGTTGCCAGGCTGAGACCGCAGCATCCACAACAATGGTGATAGACATTGTCTCTAGGCTTGTCTCACATAGCCAGACATTACTTTACAGCACAGCGAAGTAGCTAATGTTAGATTCTGGCTATATTGACAGTTATCGTCAGCGGAGCTCTGTTCCCTACTGACAAACACACTTACGTTAGCAACCGCTAAAACCACCAACAACCTCGCCGTCCTCTCCACCCGACAGACAGGCACACTTCTTCAGCTCAGAATTACTGTAGGAACCGCTAAAAATAACACTACCTTGCCGTCCTCTCCACCCGACTGAACACACTTTATTGGCTTAGAATTACGACAACAATCGCTAAACACACTGCAAACTCACGGTCAAGTTGGGTGTAAATACACAAGGCGTTACGTGAAGTCACGCCACTCAATGTTCCAACTTGGCTACAAAATCTGAGGATTCGCTGGAGGTGCTGGTCTAGCGCTGCCTTGATCAGTTAGTTTGTGTTATTGTGTGACTTTGGTTCACCGAAGTTAATGCAACTAACTCATGGAGGCAGCGGTAGAGCATCAACTCCCGTGTTCTGCGAGGTAAAATGACTGTTTTTGTCAAAGGAGTCTGGTGGCTTTGAAGAGAGCGGAGATAACGGCTTCAGTTCGCCGTCATAAAGGGCTGTTTTCAGCTTTACGTAGGCCTGTCACCATAACAAATTTAGCTGGACGATAAATTGTCCCAGAAATCATTGTGATAAACGATGATATTGTCGTGGACTCTCAGTCTCTGTTAACAAAAAATGCACTGGAACAAAAACCAAACACAACCAAAACAATAAATAAAATGGATGTAAACAAAATTGCACTTCGAAAAATATTAAACATTAGGCTCAGACATAAAGAGTGCCAAAGAGATGAAGCAGATGCTTCAACAGGCCATATGCAAAAAGCTTTTTAAAAATAATTTCTCCAGCATAAAGCTTTGTTCAAATAAATCGAAAGTGAACTGCAGTCTATGTCCACAGCAGGGTGTGCACCAAGGACGAGAGAGAGAGAGTGTGCATTTGTCGAAATGCCGGCTATTCGACGATACTAAAGGGCAGCATCTCTTTAGCAATGAAGTGAACTACACTGGCTGTGAGTGCACACCATTTTGCACTATCCTGTTTGTACTTTGTCGACTAAACGCCCCAGTAATTGTGTACTGTCGGGAAGACGGAGACGGCCCATTGGTTGTAGTTTTTTTTCCCAGCTCGGAAAACTGCACCGGGTGATTGTGTTTTAGGTGCACGTGCATGTTTGTTGTGTTTCCGTGTTTAGTTGCTTCTGTTTTACAACAAATTATCGACCTCATTTTTATTTATCATGTGATTTAATTGATTTATTGACTCTGACAGTCTGACAGTAAATGCTGGCAGTTCTTCTCCAACACTGCTGTCGTCCGTCTGTGTCGTCTGTAGTGAGACGGAGGACGAGATGGAGTTCCAGGAGTTCAAACGCTGCGACCTGAAGGGGATGATCGATAACGACGACGAAGATGGAAACGTGTCGGGCGGTGACGACATGGAGCCCAAAGAGAAATAAAGGAGAACGACGGAGAGTCGGCCAGAGTGACGACGGCTGAAACTAAGACCGCTGGAAGTTTAAGTCGCCTCTGAGTTTTAGACTTAATTAAAAAAAGCTTTAGACTTAATTAAAGGAACATGCCTGCGAAAGCTTACATGTTAGCAGACAGCTACTTATTTCCACATCCAGCAGGCACAGAGCAACATGATCATCCCATAGGAGTGGTGTCTAATATAAGTATAATATAATATTATAAAATATATAAATATAAACGCGCTGACTTAACGTGCAGAGGTCATCAACCTCGACAACTGAATGTGTCTTGGATAATAATATTGAGGCTGGAAGCTAATTAAAAGCAGTTTAATACTGTAGCTAAATCTCATTCAAAGATTATTTCTCTCAGCAAACCACCGATATGGTCCTTGAATTAAGGATGCACCGAATCCAGATTTTTGGGGTTCGGCCGAATACCGAATCCTCGTCCCGTCCTCAGTCCATGAACACAGTCAACACATGAATGAAGTAAACAGTGACTGTCCTTCCTTTGCCGTACCTGAAGTTGCTGCATTCTGGCTGCTGTCTGTAGATTCCTTCATGCTCAGCTCGTATTCTTCCAGATGTTTCATACCAGATGTTGTAACAGCGGTGATGTTGTGTATTGTTTAGGGTCCTCGCCACCACCAGACTAATCAGCATTGCAGATTGAACATGTAGCTGGACTTGAATGGCCTTCTTTTGACTGAAAGTACTGCCAAACAACACTTTTTCTGCTCACCAGTTCCATTTCCACTTCCTCTCAGCCTGCTGCATTGAACGCTCAGATTTACTTTAGCAACATTTATGTAAAAACATAAACTGTACTCTGCAGTTAAAGGAGGTGTGATGCTCTGTGCAACTGTGCAGTTTGGAAATAAAAGCTGATTGATCTGTTCTCACATTAGTTGCTCTTTTTCTTTGGTGTCTCCATGTGTGGGGGTCCCCTAAAGTGATAGTTTGGATATTTTGGAAGTGTGGTTGTATTCATAGTCAGTTAGATTGTTAGTTTTGTTTGTTCCAAACCCTTTAAAACACCAAAGTCACACAATAATACAAACAGACTAAAATTACTGTTTTTGTCAAAGGAGTCTGGTGGCTTTAAAGAGGGCGGCGATAACGGCTTCAGTTCCTCGTTGTAAAGGGCTGAAAATATTCTAAATATAGCGTACACTTAAACTAATATAGATGTTTTTTAGGTGTCTAAAATGAGTTTAGCGGCTGCCCGCCATCCGTCCACAGCAGGACGTTGCTTAGCTTCCGTGTCGGTACTCCTGCCTGCTTCTCCAAACTGGGGGCGCGCCGACCGACATCTACTCTAGCTAACACACCGACTATGGAGAAGTAGATCATACAACCTCACTTCAAAACATCTGAACCATCCCTTCAACCTACAGAGGTTCATTTTTACAACTGCTCTATTTGTGTTTCTTTGTTATAAAAATGTAGATTTATAGAACACAATTCTGGTGTCTATAGACATGTCAACCATGTTAGTCTGTCTCTAAATACTTTCTTACGTCATGTGTGTGACTCTCATCTCCAAGCCCATTGGTTCCTACTGAAGATGTAAATCTGTAAAAACACAACTACACTAAACAAAACACACAGTTTTGTTTTAGCTTGCATTTTTCACGAGTTGAAATAAAACATCCAAGACCTTTTCTCTGCACCCAAAAGGCTTCTCCTCTTAAGTTGTATCCACACATTTGTAGATGCATTCACTGTTGGTTTTGTCTGATCAAAAATATTGTGTATCACCAACGCTTTATCTCAATTTAAGAATATTGGGACCTAATATGCTGATCTGATATTTTCTGAATTATGCACACAAAAAAAAAGAAACAGTTGAAGCTTTCCAGTTTTTCCGCTGAAGAAACAGTCAAACACAAATCCTCAGGAGAAAGTTAACTTTTAATTTCAGACAAAAACCACATTGCACAGATCACAGCTTGCATCACACAATGACACAGTCGCTGAAAACACTTCAGCGAGGGCTGAAGAGGATTTTTTATATCCCTGTTATGCCACCTTTCTGCACAATCACGTCCAGAAATCCTCCTAAAGGCGTACTATACTGCTCGTGATCTCAGCTTCCTTTTAAGGTTTTTTTGATTCACCGCAAATAGTTTTTATACATTTTTAGTTGTCATGAAAATTCTGACATTTTGATTGTTTTTAATTATTTATTTTTTTTAGATATGATGCATGTAAAATAAGTCCACTTGTTCCAAAAAAAGCATTTTCACCATAGACCAGCATTGTAAAAGAGACATCTGTAAAACTGTCGACAAGACACCTCGAACTTCAAACAAGGTTGATTTTGACTCTTTCTCAAACTCGGCTTTTGTCTGAAATAAAATGACTAAAATAAAACGTCGGAGGACTCGTGATCGAAGCAGCCGCTTTGGTTGCAATTTAATACAATTCATTTCTTTCTCAGGCATCAAACTTTATGCATCATAAACATTTGGAAAGGCAAAATTTTTAAAGGCTCTAAAACTAACCTACAGCAAGCTGAACTCTTACTTAAAAATACATGTTCTCTGAAGATGCAAAGTGCTTTAAAACATTTATCATTTGAGCAGGTAAAAACCACTACAGACGACTGAAAAGGTCTGCGACCAGCTCAGCGATCTGGCCATTTATTAAAGTAAGTTCATGATTAAATGCATTTGTCGAGCTGGCACATGTAAGGCTACATGCATTTTCATATTTCAGTAAATGCTGAATCAAAAGAGTAAATTTATCTCAACATTTAAAGGGGGGGTGTTTTCCTGTATCACATTTCTTCTTAATTTCTTTAAATATCTTATAGTTTCTCTAAGATGTTGTTTGGTTTCCAGAACTCCAATACAACAGACTGCACACAAATACATCTGACCTGATGAGGGCCAAAGTTATTATGATTAATCCTGACAGGAACATGAATGTCTGAACCATATTTCATGGACGTCCATCCAATTGTAGTTCAATTATTTCAATATATATTTATTTTTTTGCAGTGTAATAACAGCACTCTTATTGGCTTTTTTGCTAAGCACGCATTTTACCTCCTACCACACTCAACCACCAACGACCATGTCTAGTCCGTCCACAAATGAAAAAAGTGTCAATGTTTAATATATCATCGAAATGTTCTGTGTGACGGAATACCCCTCCTTTAAAACTTGTTGTAAATACACTGGGGGCCCTATTTTAACGATCGAAGCGCCTGGCGCAGGTGCATTTAGGGCGTGTCCAAATCCACTTTTGCTAGTTTGACAGCGGAAAAAAGGGTCTGTGTGCCGGGCGCATGGTTCAAAAGGGTTGTACTTAGTGTCTTCATTAATCAGAGGTGTGTTTTGGGTGTAACATGCAATAAACCAATCAGAGATCGTCTCCCATTCCCAAAAGCCAGGCGCGTTTGGACCTTGGAGCATTGCTATTATGATGGAGGATATGCACCATAATATTTTTATTTTTTATCTTTTGCATGTTTGTGTGCTGCTATGCTTCCCTGTATGTGTAACAAGCATAGTGTGCTCGCGCTGTACATAAGCCTAGGCGCACTTTACTAATTTGCTGTTAAAATAATGAAATGCTGTGCTATTGACTTTAGACCATGTTTTTTTTGGTCAATGGCGCGATCACGTCCCGCTGTCTCAAGATAGCAATACGCCAAAAATGCACCTGAACACACTTCCCTGTAAGACCAGCACGTTTGTGGGCGCAAAGATGGGCGCAGGTGTATCTGCTATTTAAACTACGCGTTGGTCTTAAACTAGCAAAGACACTTGCGCCGGGCTTTGCGCTGTGCCGGGTGCAAGATAGGGCCCAGAGTGTTTGATTGGGTGTGTGTGGATTCTTCATCTATAACTGTGCGACTGACTGACTAGAGCCTAATGTTGTGGAGGGGTGGTGGTGGTTTTGTTTGAAGGATCCTCCCAGATGAAGTCGCCCGGTTTATAATGAGGCTCGGGCTCGTGCAAGAATGACCGGCCTAAGGTCATTTCACAGGAGTCAGGGTGCAGCAGATACCCGGAGAACGTACTGCTGCTATCACTGTCGATGTAAATGCCGTTGGTGAGGTCGTTCTTCACCTGCAGCCACACCCGGTCAAACGATTTGAGGTTTAGGACGATAGTCTGGCTGGTACTGGAGTGGCTATATCCTTCTGTGTTTTTGACTATAGGGTTGAAGTTAACAAACAGGCCCACCGTAAGGGGCTTTGTAGCAACTGCCAGGTTAAAGGTGAAAACGTAGGTGCCGTTGACGGGGGCCGTGTATATGCCCATGATTGAGTTAAAGTGCCCCTGCTGGTTGGTAATGATGACAGGGAAAGCAACAGGCCAGTTTGGAGCAGGAAACGACTGGTTGACAGCTGCAGAGAATGCAGATTGGATGGCGGGGGAGCAGGGCCCAGGTGGCCCCATGATCCCCATGTGGCCTTCGTTGCCTTTTGGTCCAATGGGGCCCTGTACACCCATTGCACCAGTGTCACCTTTGTCCCCTTTTATCCCGCTTACTCCTGGACTCCCATTAGTGCCGTTCACCCCATCTTTGCACATACACAGCCCTTTCTCACCTTGATCACCCTTCATTCCGTTCTTCCCGGGTTCTCCTGGTTTACCCATGTCACCCTTATCACCCATAAGACCTTTGAGTCCCATAGGTCCCTGGACCCCAGGCAGGCCCCGGGCTCCGGCTGGTCCAGGTACGCCTTGTAGACCTGGTGGACCCTGGACACTCTGGCAGGTGGCAGGACATGTGCCGGTTTCTCCCTGGGGGCCTTGTGAGCCTGGGGGACCATCCAATCCTTGGTCCCCTTTTTCTCCTGGAGACACACAATATTTGCATTACATTTTTGACAAAATATGTTTACATTTCTTGTGGTCGTTCAAATTATGACTCTTGGATGAGCCAACAAGACGTTCTCTTCCCGTTTCTTACAGTTAACATTGGTTTCTTTTAACCGTGACGATAATTATGCCCTTAAGCTTAAACAAGTAGTTAACATTGTAGCCATGATGACCAGGAATGTCCCCTAACAAAGTCTTAACTCAAGCCACAATCTTTCCTCAATGCCTAAACCCAACCAAACCAAATAAATGTTTTATGATCTGACATTGTCTAGTTAAGACAATGTCAGATCGTAAAACTTTTATTTTTGAAACCGTGAAGATGATGTTGTCTAGGTGATAGTGGTGTTAATGTAACATTAATAACCCTTTACATAGAGTGAGCTTTAAATGTAGATCATAGCAAACCTTTGAAGCCTCGCTCGCCCTTCGTCCCGGTGAAACCTTGAGGGCCGGCCTGCCCTATCTGCCCCATGTCTCCCTTCTCACCTGTAACAACAAAGACAGAAATGATTACAAAGAAATAAAAAGCAACACGAGATGACCCGCATTAAGACACACTAAATTAAAGGTGCACTATGAGTCCCTGCATGGTGTCAGCGCAATTTAATTTTTGTCTCAAATCGTAGACATCTCTCCTTGATCCACTAGCTGCCTGCCCCCTGAATACACTGTGAAAAAGCCCGGTCTCGGGAGACAACACAGGGGTCATGAACGTCAAACAAACACTAGGGGCACAGGCTGTGCACTAGAGGGCTGCATTGCCGCTGGACCCAACGCAAATCTCGCGAGAGCATAGCGGTACCGAAAGTCGGAAGAATGCGACACCTATTTCATTACGCTGATGTCAGATAAAAACAAGTGCCTTGCAGTGGAAGGTGGTAAAATATGTGGACAATTTATTACAGGGAAAGATCCCACAAATTTGAAAGTACATTTGAGAAGCGCCCACAAGCTAGGAGGCTAACCTAGCTTACCTTAACAAGGTAAAGGAGAATGCAAAGCCCCCTTTCTCCGAAACAGAAGCTAACCCCGGTAACGTTACGGGCATGGATGTATGGATACAGGGCCAGGCAGCATGACGGAGACAACAGCAGGACAGAGAACACTATAGGAGGGCTTTCACCGGCGACCTGACAGCTGCTGGTTAGTAAATAAGCAGGAATACCAAAAGCAGGAGGAAGCGTGGGTTAATATGTGGATTGATACTGGGATGTCTACACAACTGTGTGACTCGATTGACTTCAAAAAGTTCGCCGCTTTACTCGAATCAAAGTTGAAAACACCTGTTCATGTATGTCTTCTGTCTGTTGGCTATTTAGGTTTTTTTCCTGGAACACGTCACTTTTGCACTTAATGCGGCATCTTGTGTAGACTGTTTACATATATATGACCATATGTAGGCTACATTTTATGTACTGGTGTTATTGTTGAATACATTGCGAATACATATTTCTAAAATTGTATCATGTTTTTGTTAAGTTATTATTACACAATACTTTTTCTGACCTTTTTGAATCCCCCGACAAATAACCCATAACAAAAAAGAAAAACTAAGCATTTTCAAAAAATAAAAACTAAACTAAACTAGCAAACCTGCTTTAAAAACTAATTAAAACTAAACTGAATTTGAAAACAAAAAGTCAAAACGAAATAAAAAATAAAAACGAATGAAAAATGCAAAACTATAATACCTTGGTGTCAGGGAACATTTAAGCTACATCTACACTACTACATTTTGTTTTAAAAAGGAATATCGTACTATCTTTACGCCTTGGGTTCACACTACTCCGGCAACTCTGAGTCTCTAAAACGGAGACATTTGGAAACCCTGCTGCCACCGTTTTGGTTTGAAAATGCTTTTTTAGTCACAAACGGAGACCTTTGGAAACGAGGACGCACGCCAGTCAGTCATATTGGTTAGGTAGGCTTAAGCAGACACACTGACCAGACGGCCGACCCTCGGCAGAAAAGGTAGTTGGACTGATCAGTGTCCCCGAGTCTTCTGGTAGCTGTGCCAAGAGAAATATCAATCATTCCCAATTTTGCAGAGACAGAGAGCGTAGGTATATGTAAGGAGATAACATAGACACAGGCTAATTATTGCTAACTAAAATGATAGTTAACATTAGTAATTTAACTTAAACAGCTAATGTAAGTCCAAACTGCCTGCGAGCTTCTCCTGTACTATACGGTAATTCCTTTACTATGCGACAGTAAGTCTCGTGGTTATGACACAATTGTTAGCCTATTGTTATAAAAACGTCTGCTACGGAGCCATAACGTGAGCTACAAGGTAATGGAGCCTTTTATACATTGTCGTGTTTCTTTAGAAATAAACAACGGACAAATAAAGTCTTTAAACGTTTCAGATGTAAAGGTATTCTCTGTCAAAGTGACGTCAAAATGAATGGCAGTCAATGGAATGCTAACGGGAGGTGATGGCTTATTAGCATCAACATGGTGCCATAGGATCTACATAGGATTTTGTCAGATTTTGAGGGACTCTAGTCACGCTCATCCCGCTCCCCGTTTCCTGGTTAGCTCTCCACCAATCAGATGGGTCATTGAGTCCGACTGCCGGCAGTGCCCGCCCCGCCGATTATACATGTCAAATCGGCTGAAATGAAGGACAACGGCCCCTCGGACGGATGACAGCACGGAACACACCGAACAGACTCGAGTCACTGACCTCGCCAGAGTGTCCAACGGCCGATTATCGGGTCTGTGTCTGGGCCTTTATGCATACCTTTCAGAAACAGTTCCACTTGCCGTCACTCAAACCTAATACATCCCTGCTCTTACTTTTCGCAAATGTTGTTCTTTCTCCAAAGTATTTTCTGTGTTTTCAACTTATACATCCATGACTTTCAACCGCAGAGTAAAGTCAAACAATCTTACTTCCTGTTTCAATCGGGACGCGCATGCTCAGTGTGTGTGAATGTGATATGTGTTGTCATGTGATATGTGTTGTCAGACGTGTTAATATGGACGCAGATTAGTTCTGCTGCTGGAGCTAAAACTCTTGTGTGGACGGAGATCGTTTTTGTCACAAAACGCCCCTTAAAAATAAAAAGGTATTAGTTTATAGCCTTGAAGCGCACACAGTAGACATTATCATGTAGGACATTAAATGGTTTAGTTTTTTGTCTTTGGCGCCATCTGGTGGTAGCACCAACAATGACAAAGTCTTACTCACTCACCAACAGATCAGAACCTAGACAGCTACACTAAGATAAATGGGCTGAAACGAGACACATGGACTGAGACCATTTTCCAGTCCCTCCAGGACTGGAAAGCCTTTTTTTGAGATTGTTGCAGCCCAAATTTCCTGATTTTGCGGGAGCTTTTGTAAAATATTGCGATAAAAGTTGCGATGTCTTTTGTATGGTTTGTTGCAATGAAGTTGCGGGAGACAGTGAAAGAGTTTTTTTTTGTATAGTTCTTTAAAAAATAAAAAGGAAAACTTGATTTAGGGAGAATAAAACTACTCTGGGCTGAGTTTTCCTAGGTACCTTACCAAAAAGGCTCAGGATGCTGCAAATGTTGGTATAATATGAAAATGGCTGGTGGATTTAAGACAAAAAATAATAATTTATTAAATGAATCAAATTTGAACATCTGTGTCAGTGGCTTGTTGATCTTTACATTGTTAGTTAATTTCCTATGCTGGGCTGGGCTGGAACACACATTCATACGGTTTGATAAAGGACTTTAACTTATCATTGCACTTACAATAACGAGCGTAGCTGTCCTCAATTTAGGTCATCCTGTCGTCTCATCTGCGTTTTTTTCTGCATTCACCGTGTGTGTTTGTGTGTGTGTTTGTGTGTGTGCGCATCACTAGCGGGGGTACTGTATGAGCAACAGCCCCGCCCGCTGCAGAGAGCCGACAGGATTGAAACAGCAGCCGCTGACTTTAGAGTGAAAAATCGTTCCAGCGTACATTGATGTTAAAATGTATACAGGTTGGCAGGACGGTCTGAAATGTTTTGCACAGTCTTTCGCTGTACGTTTTTTTGGTAAATGTGAGATGTTCGAGTCTCGTCTACATATCGGAAACCAGCTCTTTCTCACTCCCGCTTGGTCAGTGGCACTCAGAGTCACATTATACTGACGTAAAGTCTGGCATGTGGGACTACTGGGATTGGCTGAAGCCACGGGAAATTCCGGTTATTGGTCAAATTTGCGGAAAAGTTGCAGTGATTGGTCAAAATTGCGAGTCGCACCAAAGTCACGGTGATTGGTTGAATTTGCGTGAATTGGCGCGATCGCGACATCGCGAAATCCTGGAGGGACTGGTTTTCACCAGGATTGTTTCACTTTTGTAACTCACATATAATCAATTGAAAGCAACTACATTCACTGAATTATTCTACACAAAGTGGCATTTATAGAGAGAAGTTCAACATAGTGTCTCTGTCAAATCTAGAATCAGATAAGAAGATTCAAAAAATCAGACTAGTAGTTCGTCCCTGCTTCCAGTCTTTGACGTAAGCTAGGCTAACCAAGCACCGGACCAATCTTTGGGCTGGATGCCCAGAGATGAAACTGATATCCATCTGAAACATCTTATCATTACTCATTGTGGTATTGTGTCCACAGGATTGGACATTATTAAGTGATGTGCCCTCCAAAGTAACAGTTGTGATTGCAAGCTAGCCTGTAGATGTGCAGCCCCAAACTGCAACAACAAGACAAGAGGTTGTGTTGTGTGTGTTGTCATTTCCAGTAGCGTGACGGAGATTGCTTTTTGTGTAACTCACCCTTCATCCCCTGACGGCCTGTGAATCCTGGCCGACCCTGGAACCCCGTCAATCCTCTTGGCCCAGGACTCCCAGGAAAACCTGATCAAACATTACAGTCAGCTCAGTTGTTGGTGCTGTTCTTACTTAATTTACAGTCCTCACTTGTTCCTGCAGAGACCAGTGGTTCTATTGTCAGGACATTTTTTAATTCCCTCCATGTGAACAGATTTAATTTTATCAAACATTAACACTATTGGAGCTTACAAACAAAAACATTTTTAACTTTATTAAAAACATTATCTAAATTATAAACTGTTTCTTTTTTTTTAATGCATGTTTTTCAGTAGATTCTTTAGAGTCCTAAGGTTTAAGCTACAAGACTTAAGAGCGTGTTTTTCTCTCAAGCGTCTTTACAATTCGGATTTAATATTATAGCTTGTTGTCACTGTTTTCTTCCCTATCGGTATGTGCATTTTGTTCGCTACACATTACGCTCTGAATGAGTCTGCTAACATGGATCTTTGTCTTGCAGCATCAGAGCATTCTTGTTTTATTTGTTGTTTCCTCAGAGACTCAGATTGGTTCAACTTTAGATGTCTACTTTCCCCCTGGTCCTTTGTGCCCCTCTGCAATGGATCTAAAACCTGAGTAATAAAACTGTCTAGTTTTAAAGGTCCTATGACATGCTGCTTTTGGATGCTTTTATATAGGCCGTAGTGGTCCCCTAATACTGTATCTGAAGTCTCTTTTATATAGGCCTTATTGGTCCCCTAATACTGTATCTGAAGTCTCTTTTACATAGACCTTAGTGGTCCCCTAATACTGTATCTGAAGTCTCTTTTATATAGACCTTAGTGGTCCCCTAATACTGTATCTGAAGTCTCTTTTATATAGACCTTAGTGGTCCCCTAATACTGTATCTGAAGTCTCTTTTATATAGGACTTATTGGTCCCCTAATACTGTATCTGAAGTCTCTTTCCCGAAATGCAGCCTTGGTGCAGAATTACAGCCACTAGAGCCAGACCCATAATGAGCTTTCCTTAGTATGTTTCATTTCTGTGTCTGTAGCTTTAAATGCTATTGAGGAGGAGAGAGCGGGGGGGGCAAGGTGGGGGTGTGGTCTTGACTAGCTTGCCATGGGCCAAGCAGAGAAAAGGGAGGCAACATTTCCCCTTATGACATCATAAAGGGAAGATTCCAGATCGGCCCATCTGAGCTTTCATTTTCTCAAAGCCAGAGCAGGATTCCCAGGGCTCAGTTTACACCTATCACCATTTCTAGCCACTGGGGGGCCATAGGCAGGCTGGGGGAACTCATATTAATGTTAAAAAACCTCATAAAGTGAAATGTTCATGCCATGGGACCTTTAAGATTAGTCTAATTATTGGAGCAGCAATAGTCATTCGGTTTTTTCGCTCAACAGATGTTTGAGAGATGAGTATGCCAGGAATGAAAAAAGCGAAAGAAAAGATTGAATATCTTACTGAGGCCCAGTCCACACACACACAGGTATTTTTTTTTAAACGTAGCTTTTTCTCTGCGTTTTGGCCTTTCGTCAGAATGCTACGGAGCGGTCGATGTGCCATTGCTGCCAGGTAGCACAGTAATAGCTTTTGCGGTTTCATTTGGATACATTTTTTTTAAGCGGGGCTTGTGTAGACGATATTTAGTTTTAGAATGAAGGAGGGAAAACCCCATTTCCTAAAATACCGTGTACGTGTGAACTAGGCCTCAGAGAAATCAAGTCTAGTTGCCTTGAAACAAGTTTAATAATCTATGGCAAACTGCTTGACAAGATCAGTTATCCAATCACAAAAAGATATTGCTTCCTTAAAGCACCGTTCTTGCTATGCATTATCAATAATAAGTATTAAATTAGAGAAGCCATCACAACAAACAGTATGATATCTGGATGTAACAGGAGTCAAATGACAATGAAATGCATATTTTACATTAAATCATTTACATTAATCTACATACCTGGAGGACCCCGGTCTCCGCGGTCTCCTTTGGGCCCCCCGGTGCCCTTACAGTACGAACAGATGCAGAACAAAGGAATCTGGTCGAGAGGCGGCAGAACTGGTGCGTTCAACATCATGTCGCAGAGCGCGGTATTAGGCGTGAGGGGCATGGCCGGGTCAATGGGCCCTGCCCGGAGATCAGTCATGTTGCCGGGTGGCCACGGTCCTCCAGGGAGCATCGGCATGTTACGGGTGATGGGCAACCACGGGGGCCCTATCTCGCCAGACGACTCACTTGAACCAGAAAACTCCTTATCTTCTAAGCTACTGTTCCAGTGGTGGGTGTTGGGGTCGTCCTCTCTGTAAACCTCGTTGGAGGTGTTGGTTTTGGTTGGTAGCAGCATGGCTGAACAGAGGGAGGAGAGAACGAGGAGTCCCAGCAGCCTCGACAACATCTGGAGGAAGAGGGGGATGATGGGAGCCCAGAGGACGAAGGTAAGATAATTACACTTGGGGAAAATCTCTACAATTTATTCAGTCAAGTGTTCATTCTTTATTCTTATCATTAAAAACTTCAGTTGAGTGAAATCACTTCAAGCTGTTTCCGATACTAATCTTGTTTGTTTCAGGATTTCTCCAGACTCTAGTGTCCTCTGTTTTCATTTTCGTCTGCCACAATCTTTCTGACATGTAACAGCAAACGACACTCGTGTCTGGAAATGTTTTTACAACTTTATTATAACGTTTATTATATTATTATCGCCGTAGCGAGTAGTATGAAAAGACGGAGGTCCGCAGAGGAAGGTTGGTTGGGGTGGTGGATGGGTAAAACACAGGACTTTCACCTAGGAGAGCTGGGATTGTGTCCCGCGTGTGGTGTTTATCAACTGTTTTTTTTTTTTTAATAAAGCCTTCCCCAATGTTCTTTCCCTTACCTACTAACCCAACCTTTTTTTTGTTTTTTTTATTCTTTTTTACACGCGTGTGACGTTCTCGTGATAACACGGCACGTGACGACGCCACGTGGCGTGCATGTTTATATCCGCTGTATACAGCATAGATACACGGGGATAGCTCAAAATGCGTACAGATAACACGCCATTTGGCTTTAGGAAAGTGGCGTGTATGTTTACGCAAAGTCATGATGTCATGTTGATCATTTACATTTAGTCACATATCTGCGTTTCTGTTTGACAACTTTGATTTTACACGAGAGTTTCTGGTCACCAGTGTTGTGTGTAGCGCGCGTTACAAAGTAATGCGTTACAGTAACGGAACTACTTTTTCAGGTAAAAAGTAGTGTAACGCGCTACTACTGAAAATTTGGTAACGAAACATAGTTCCTTTTTCAGTTCGGCGCAACGTTACTTTTCCCAGGGACAGATTTGACAGCGACACTGCCTTCTCAGCTGCGCGCTCACAAGCTCCACACGGGACGTGACAGAGGCCGGTAGCAGAGTAATCATGGCAAGCAAGAGATTTCCAAAAAAGAGGCTGCATGTGTGTACGACAATGCACGGACCATCGTGGCTGTGTGACCGGGACAAGTCGATACAGACATTACATAGTATACACTAACACCGTGTAACGCCGATGACCTGCTGATGTGCATTCAACCCGCGCTGGACTCGTTCATAATGAATCAGCCGTCACTCTGTGAGGAGAGAATCCAGTCTGCAGTGGAGTTCAGACACCTCACTGATACATTAGAGATTGGCTTTACGGTCAAGATAGTTTTTGTATAATTAACTTCAGTCTCTGCCAGAGACGCCTGCTTTTAAAAGTAACGAGTAACGTAAAATGTTACTTTCCATAGCGGGTAACTAAGTAAAGTAACGGATTAGGCTACTTTTTTAAGTAGTAACGAGTAACGAGCAAACACTACTTTTTAAAAGTAACTTCCCCAACACTGCTGGTCACTGCGTCGATCGGTTAGTTTATTTGTTAGTTCCCAACTCTTTTAAAACACCAAAGTGACACTAACACAATCAATCTAACAGATGGAGGCAGCGGTAGAGCAGCAACTCCCGTGTTCTGCGATGTAAAATGTCTGTTTTTGTCAAAGGATCTGGTGGCTTTTGAAGAGAGACGAGATAACGGCTTCAGTCCCTCATCAAACTTCTAAAAATCGGAACTGTCCCTTTAAAGCATCTCCATATTTAGGAGACACAAGGGCAAAGTGTGAATAGTGGAGTTTCATCGTCATAACTTCTCTGAATGTCGCAATTTAATCTTATATCTTATATCATCAAGACAACGACATTTAAGAGCTAAAATACTAATATTTGGTCCTTAAATTTAAAGAGCTATCGTCATAAAATAATGTTTAGAAAACTTTTTAGAACTTTTTTTTCCTGCTCTTCTTTTCCGGAGTTTAGTTTAGCAGAAAGTGCTGCTTTAAAAAGAAAAACTAAACTCAATATCCCAGCAAACCTGAGCTGCTGCCAGACTTGAAAATAAAATCCCGAGTCGCTTTGGGAAAGACTCACCGCTCCGTCCGAGTTGCGCAGCATCGTCTGTAGAAGGTTTTGTGAGAAGATGAGCAGGATCGAACAGGTTTTGATCCATTTATAAACCTCGCCCAAAACAAAAGTTCATTCAGGCTCAGTGTTACCTGCCAGGCCGGCAGACAAAGACGTAAGGGGGGAGGGACGGAGGGGGGGGGGGCGTCTTTATTGTCCCGCTGAGGAAGAACTGGGCCTTCTGCCTGAGAAGTGACCTCCTTCACCATGAAACAAGAAAAAACATGTTATAGAGAAAGAAAGAAGAGACGCTCTCTCTGTTTATCTCTCCATCCTTCTCCACCCTCCCTTTTTCTCTCAATAGCCTTACAAAAAAAACAACATTTCTCTCTTTAATCTTTCCCTTTCACACCTCTTCGCAGTTCTTCGCTTGATTTGAGAAAGATTTTGCGCCGATACTGTAGATTACATGTTTAATCTTTTCCAGTCTTGTTTCCCTGCAGAGTTTTGCTCTCGTCAGTGAAAGAAAAAGCATCTAAACCATCAGAGACAATAAAACATAAACCAACCTTCACTTTACATAACAAACACGCGTCATCATCTTTTCATATATATTTTATTAATCCACATTTGGTGCTCTTGTGAATATTTGTGACAGCGTTCACATCATTCATAACGTTACTGATTAGCTAGTCTATAATATCCACGACGTTTTACTTCGGGATTTGATTGGAACTCACGCCGGATTTCACTCATTCAGGCCGGCTATCACTCATTCAGGCCGGCTATCACTCATTCAGGCCGGCTATCCGTCCCCTTTGTCTGTCTCTGTGTTGGCGTTCTAACCTCTGGTGGATTTCTAAGGACTATGGTTAACTGCTCCTCAGATCTCTGCAGGGTAAATCCAGACAGCTAGCTAGACTGTCTGTCCAATCTGAGTTTTCTCTCGCACGACTAAAACTACTTTTGAACGTCCACATGTTCCACCAAAACCAGTTCCTTCCCGAGACTATTTAGCAGAGGCACCGATGCTCCGTGCAGCGCTAAGCACCGCCCAAGACGATTGTGATTGATTTAAAGAAATGCCAAAAAACCAGAGCATTTTCTTCTCCCATCCCTGATTGCTGTGTGGACTAGCCAGACCTTCCTTTGCAGTGCTGTGGAGGAGGGTCTAGTGAGACTAGTGTTTAGCTAACTGTGGTAACCTACGTGACTGCTTTTGCGAACGCTGAGAAAAGAAAGAATGATGGATGGACTCGGCCTTTAACTCTGTTAGCTCTTACATATTATTAAGAAAAATATGCAAAAAACCCTAAAATTGTTTTATAATGAGCTTCATTTATTAAATTAATTAACATAATCAAATACCTTCTGAAACATTCAACCTGTGTGATTAGAGTTTTCCAATGTTTCAAGACTTTTTTGTATGTACAAATGTATTTTATCTTGATTACCTGCCTTGTTCTGTCTCGTCAGTGTCACTCCTACGTACGTGTCCCCCTAGGGGTACTTTGGAGGACTGCATGGGGTACGTGTCCCCCTAGGGGTACTCTGGAGGACTACAGGGGGTACGTGTCCCCATAGGGGTACTTTGGAGGACTGCAGGGGGTACGTGTCCCCCTAGAGGTACTTTGGTGGACTGCAGGGGGTATGTGTCCCCCTAGAGGTACTTTGGAGGACTGCAGGGGGTACGTGTCCCCCTAGAGGTACTTTGGTGGACTGCAGGGGGTATGTGTCCCCCTAGAGGTACTTTGGAGGACTGCAGGGGGTACGTGTCCCCCTAGGGGTACTTTGGAGGACTGCAGGGTGTACGTGTCCCCCTAGAGGTACTTTGGAGGACTGTAGGGGGTACATGTCCCCCTAGGGGTACTTTGGAGGACTGCAGGGGGTACATGACATTTTTTGCAAAATGTTTTTCAGTTCCAAGGCTGTAGTTACTTCTACTATCTAAGTATTTGTTACTATTTCCGACCTAATCTTACCTTCCTTCCTTATTTCTAGCGTCTTTTTCCAAGTTTTTGTCTCCTTTTTCCACCATGATCTAAATGTGTCCAGGTCCAAGGCTGTTGTTTAGTAAATCTATCGCTGACATCGCTGTATTCTTCCTCTTTATAGAGACTTGTTTTTTTCTACCAAAAATGATGGCTTAAAAACACTGTTCAAAGGGGGAACATTATTGAAAAAAGTTTGAAAACCACTGCTCTAAAACCAACAGTAGATACAAGAATCTGTTCAACAATACAGTAATCTAACACTGTGAGAGCACCCGGTCTTCACAATGAGCAGCCTACTTTTATTATCTTAGCACATTTCACATCCGAGGATACTGATTTCATTATGTAACAAAACAAAACGACTACAACTCATGGGATCATATGAATACATGATATTAATTGAACTAATCACAAACATAAAGTTTGCAGTTTTGGCACACAATCACTTAAATATCTTATCTGAACTTCTACTTCAGTGAAGCTGGGTTTACTTTCTTCTCTCTCTCTCTCTCTCTTCCTCCATCTCTCCATCTCACTCTCCCTCTTCTTCTCTGCTTGTCTTTTCTTTGTCACTTTCGGTGTAGATGTGCGATAAGAAGCTCAGACTTCCAACAAATCTCCTCGTGAAGACTCGCTGCTCCACGGTTTATTCATTCTTAACTATTGTGAAACTTAAAGTCGAGACGAAACGTGTTAATCAGTTAAATTCTTATTCGGGGAAGTCTGGCCGTTGTTCGCCAAGAAATAGGTCCAGGATGTAACTCCCCCTTAAAGCACACACTCTTGTTGTTGATTTTAACATTTATATACTGTATCCATTGTTTTTTTAATGTTTAAAACTGGTTTCATGGTACATTATACATTTCATGTATAATCTAGGCAACGTGGAGCGGACACATTTAGTCGATTAATTGATTATTTATCAAGTCAATTAATGCCAAAAAATCTCCTGTTCCAGCTTCTCCGATGTGAGGATTTACTATGATAAACTGAATGTTTTTTTTGTGTTGTGGACTGTTAGGGTTGGGTTTGGATGCACATTTTTCACTGTTTTGTGACATTTCATAAACTAAATGATTAATAGTTTTAATTGATCAAATAATGGATACATTATAGGGCTGTCCCGATTATCATCTTTTGTGCTTCGGAGCTTCGGAACAAGGCACGTTCGGACCAACAAAACCTTCAGATCGTTTATAAATCTCGGCGTTTCTGAGCGCACTTGAAGGCAGCTTCATTTCCCGGAGAAAGAGAGAAAGAAGAGAGACGGAGGGACTGAGGAAGCAGTCTCCCGGGCGGCTCAGTGCTTGTGTTTGGGGTTTTAAAACTTTCTTGTGGCAGAGATAGAGGCAGTGATGTTTCCTGTTGATGGTGGGGAGGAGAACCTCAGCCTGTCAGTTAGGGCAGGCTGGACGGAGGAAGTCTAACGTTAACCCATACCGTGGCAGCTTTCACCTCGCCGTTATGTAATCTGTCTGCGTGGAGTTTTGAAAAGTGTAAAAACACTTTTGCAACCCCTTTACCGGCATTACCGTTACTCACTGTGACTTTAACAAAGGCAAAGTTGTTTCGGCACCGTTTGATTTAAAGTGAATCCGTCTTCGGTAGTACCGATGTGCCGATAGTTAAGGCGGCAGGCGTGTCTTGCTAGGGCGGCCGCCTAAGCCGCAAAGTGCTGCGGGAAACCCCAAAGGAACTAAATTATCGACGCCTTCAATCCGAAGCATCGACTGCACAAAATTACAAATCCCATCTTTTATAAGATCATTTTTTGGGGCTTTTCCCTTTATTAGATAGTGGATAGACAGGAAAGTGGAGAGAGAGAGAGAGAGAGAGAGAGAGAGAATGACACGCAGCAAAGGGCCACAGGTCGGATTCGAACCCGGGCCCCTGCAAAGGACTAAGCCTACATGGGGCGCACGCTCTACTGGGTGAGATAGAGGTCGCCCCACAAATCCCGTCTTTAAAGCAGTTCATCTGAAGTGAAGGGAACAAACAGGAGGCTTGCACACAAAGCAGCAGGCGGCCTGCCAGTTCTCGGTCCTCTCCATCACAAGAAAAGGCATGTTTTGGGAAGACCGCGCCCTCCCTTGGTCCCTTTCCGAAACGCTGTAAGTCACCCCATCGCAGAGTCGCCCGTGGAATCAGAGACGTCTCCTTTATGTCCCGGGGCTAGCTTTTATTCTGAAAAAATCAAAACCGAAATGGACACAAAGGTAAACCGAGCCGAGGGAACAAGGCTGAGACACAAAAGAAGACAAAGAGATGAATAGTTAACCTTAATAAGTGGCCTGGTTTCCACAGCCTGTGGCGCTCGGCGGTTTCACACCTGTACCTGTTCACAGTCAACAACAAAACCTGCATTCCTGTTTGAAGGATTCTGCTGTGTACTGACGAGCATCCTGAGGTCAGCTGAAGCTCCGCGGCACTTCAGGAATACAGAAAAATGTCATCAATGTCACGATGTTAACTTTAGAATAGCGGGTTTAATCGGCCGCCATACACACGGAGTATGTCAGGAAGACTCAGCTGACACTCGCAGGTGGATGCTGTGGAGACGAGGTCGGACATATGCTCCGAGGACAGCTGTGGGGGACCTAGACCATTTCAAATGGAGGGGCCTCATGCAAATTTAGGGGAACTAAATATATTAAGCACAAGCGTTACATACCGCCAACCCTCCATAGATTTAACAATAAACATAGTATAACAATAAACCCTAGTATACTTATTCACTGTTTCTACATTTTATTTATTCTTACACATTAATAATATCCCCTCTTTGGGGACAAAGGTGGGGTTAAAAATGTATGGAAATATATGCCACAGTTATGCCCCCCAGAACCGCCACTTACGTCTGTGGCTGCACGGCCAGTTGAAGTCCGAAGCTGTAGTCATTTTGTGTCTGTGTAGTCATATTGCATTTCTTTGTAGACATTTTGGATAATTTTTTTGGGGGGCATTCTGCACCTCTTGTGGTGGTTTTTTAGGTTGTTTTACATCTTTTTTTTGTCAGTTTTGGTCATTCAGTGTCTCTTTGTGGTCATTTGTAGTCGTTTTGTCAGTGTTTGTAGTTGTTTAGCGTCTCTTTGTGATTTGTTTTTCCCTTTTTTAGCAACATTTTGAGAGTCAGGGCCTCTGATCCCTCAGCACGTTCAGTGATCGTTGTCGCTGGATGGACGGACGCTTCTGCGACGTTTGAAAGACGTGTTGGATTTTTGGGATGCGGGGCTCTGATGATGTGTTGCAGAGGTGTGTGTGTGTGTGTGTGTGTGTGTGTGTGTGTGCGTGCGTGCGTCTGTGAGTGTGTCTGTGTGTGTGTGAGTGAGTGTGTCTGTGTCTGTGTGTGTGTATGTGTGTGTCTGTGTGTGTGTGTGTGTGTATGTGTGTGTCTGTGTATGTCTGTGTGTGTGTGTGTGTGTGTGTGTGTGTGTGTATGTCTGTGTGTGTGTGTGTGTGTGTGTGTGTGTGTGTGTGTGTGTGTCGTCTGTGTGTGTCGTCTGTGTGTGTGTGTGTGTGTGTGTGTGTGTGTGTGTATGTGTGTGTCTGTGTATGTGCATGTCGTGTGTGTGTGTGTGTGTGTGTCTGTGTGTGTGTGTGTAGTGTGTGTGTGTATGTCTGTGTGTGTGTCATGTGTGTGTGTGTGTGTGTGTGTGTGTGTGTGTATGTGTGTGTGTGTGTCTGTGTGTGTGTGTGTGTGTGTGTGTGTGTGTGTGTGTCTGTGTGTCTGTGTGTGTGTGTGTGTGTGTGTGTGTGTGTCTGTGTGTGTGTGTGTGTGTGTGTGCGTAGTGCTGTGAGTGTGTGCTGTGTGTGTGTGTCTGTGTGTCTGTGTGTGTGTGTGTGTGTATGTCTGTGTGTGTGTGTGTGTGTGTGTGTGTGTGTGTGTGTGTGTCTGTGTGTGTCTGTGTGTGTGTGTGTGTGTGTGTGTGTGTGTGTGTGTGTGTGTGTGTGTGTGTGTGTGTGTGCGTGCGTCTGTGAGTGTGTGTGTGTGTCTGTGTCTGTGTCTGTGTGTGTGTGTCTGTGTGTGTGTGTGTGTGTGTGTGTGTATGTGTGTGTCTGTGTATGTCTGTGTGTGTCTGTGTGTGTGTGTGTGTGTGTGTGTGTGTGTTGACAAAGTTCAGCTGCAGACTGTGGACTCTCAGTAAACACTGGCAGTTAGTCATTAACACACCAGAAACGGAGCAAACCATCGTCTCTGTCCTCGGCTTCCATTCTTCGCACGTAAGTACAAAAACACTCCTCGTTGCCTGAAATCCACTCGCTCTTTTGCATCTTGGTTGTAATGGCGGTTTGAGGACGTCGTCTCGGCTCTGCAGCCGCTCTTGTTCGGGCCGTGGGGGTCAAAGGTCGCAGAGCTTCAAACAGGGAACATCTCCTGCTGTGTGTTTGAAAGCCTCAGCTGAAAACGATCAATATTGTATTAATGTTTCACTGAAGCTGATTGTTTTGAACTTTTAACAAGAACAAAGTGTGCTCACAGTGTTTTTGTCTTCCTGTCTCGCCTACACAGTTCATCTTCTTTACCGTCTTCGATCTGGTGAGGCCCGTCAACCATCGTTAAGATTATGAATATTAATATTTGTGTCACTGTTGAGCCAGAGAGGCTAAATATAAACACTGAGGGGGTGAGGTGATTGGCTTGTGTCTGTCTTGTATGCAGTTTGGCTGAGGTCATGTCGCGCCTCGTCTTCCTTTGTGTGTTCGTCCTCGCGGCTTTGGGGTCGGCATCTGTGCACAGTCTTTCAGGTAGGTGTGTGTGTGTGTGTGTGTGTGTGTGTGTGTGTGCGTGTGTGTGTGTGTGAGTCTGTGTGTGTGTCTGTGTGTGTGTGTGTGTGTGTCTGTGTGTGTGTCTGTGTGTGTGTGTGTGTGTGTGTGTGTGTGTGTGTGTGTGTGTGTGTGTGTGTCTGTGTGTGTGTGTGTGTGTGTGTGTGTGTGTGTGTGTGTGTGTGTGTGTGTGTGTGTGTGTCTATCTGTGTGTGTGTGTGTGTTTGTGGGTGTGTGTGTGTGTGTCTGTGTGTGGGTGTATCGATCGCTGAACAGATCAGAGCAGAAAGCAGAAAGAGACAAAAATAATCGACTCCAGGCGACGTTTTCTGTCTGCTTTACCAAAATAAATCACAGAAGTTGTCAGTAAAAAAGAAGAAACATGAGGATATAATGACAAAATAATAATGTAAATATAATGGTAAAAATATTCAATTTACAAGTCAGAATCATGAGAAATAAATACGACAGCAACAGACTCACAGGCCGGTGCATTAAAACAAACTGTTGGTCTAAACTGTATTTGTCTCTTTGTCCCTTCCTCTGTCTGCCAGTGTTCTCGGATGCCCCGCAGGCTCACATGCTGCTCCGCTCTCGCCGGGCCAACTCCTTCCTGGAGGAGCTGAAACCGCCTTCGATGGAGCGCGAATGCGTGGAGGAAAGATGTAGCTTTGAAGAAGCCCGAGAGATTTTCCAAACCAGGGAAGCGACAGTAAGTCTGTTTGTGTTTCAACCCAAAGGTAATTCTCCTTATTGTGTTTGAGCTAAAGGTTTCTCTCATTCGCGAAAACATGATATACAAATTATTTATATATTTCACATCATTGGTGACCTTCCAGAGCATCACACAGGTTTTATCCCTCCTGTTGTCCTCGGGTCAAATTTGACCCCTTTTCAAAAAGTTTCCATAACAGAAATTTGTTTGAAAAAAAGTGACAAAAATGTTGAAAAATGTGACAAAAATGTCGAAAAATGTGACCAAAATGTCAGAAAAAGTGACAAAAAATGTAAAAAAAAAAAAATTAAAAAGATGTGTGTTTTCTTTCAAACAAATTGTCCAAATAAATAACGTGGATGGTTCCCTACGACGCTCTTCACAAGTTAAATAAATAATCAGTTCACTACTTTCATTGAATTTGGACGTTTTAGTCCATTTTATAGCATTTGAAGGAATAAAAAAATTATAAAAGAACTTTGAAAAAATTGACAAACGTCAAAACAAATGACAAAATGTCAAAAATGTCAAATGTAATTATTAAATTACTAAAATGTCAGAAAAAAGTGACACAAAAATGGCGAATGTAAAAAAAAAAAAAAACTTTACAAATTTGGGGAAAAAAAACACAAAAACTTCAAAAGGTGACAAACGTTGAAAAAAATGACAAAAATGTCAAAAAAGTGACAAATGTCAACAAAATTAATAAAATGTCGATAAAAGTGATAAAAATGTCAGAAAAATGAATAAAATGTCAATAAAAGTGACAAAAATGTCTGAAAAATTGGACACAAAAGTGACAAATGTAAAAAAAAAAAAAAAAAGCTTTACAAATTTGGGGAAAAAAAATAAAACTTCAAAAGGCTCAGAAAAAGTCAACAAACATTGAAAAAAATGACACAAATGTCAAAAAAATGACAAAAATGTCGAAAAAAGTGACACAAATGTCAAAAAAATGACTAAAATGTCGATAAAAGTGACTAAAATGTCGATAAAAGTGAGAAAAATGTCAGAAAAATGTGACACAAAAGTGACAAATGTAAAAAAAAAAATTAAAAAAACCACAAAAACTTCAAAAGGCGACAAACGTTGAAAAAATGACAAAAATGTCAAAAAGTGACAAATGTAGCTTTACAAATTTGGGAAAAAAAACACAAAAACTTCAAAAGGCTCAGGAAAAGTCAACAAACGTTGAAAAAAATGACACAAATGTCAAACAAATGACTAAAATGTCGAAAAAAGTGACTAATATCATAAAAGTGACTAAAATGTCGAAAAAAGTGACAAAAATGTCAGAAAAATGTGACACAAAAGTGACAAATGTAAAAAAAAAGCTTTACAAATTTGGGAAAAAAACTAAAACTTCAAAAGGCTCAGAAAAAGTCAACAAACGTTGAAAAAATGACACAAATGTCAAAAAAGTGAATGAAATGTCGAAAAAAGTGACACTAATGTCAAAAAGTGACTAAAATGTCGAAAAAAGTGACAAAATGTCAGAAAAATGTGACACAAAAGTGACAAATGTAAAAAAAAAGCTTTACAAATTTGGGAAAAAAAAACACAAAAACTTCAAAAGGCGACAAACATTGAAAAAATGACTAAAATGTCAAAAAGTGACAAATGTGGATGGTTCCCACGACGCTCTTCACAAGTTAAATAAATAATCAGTTCACTACTTTCATTGAATTTGGACGTTTTAGTCTATTTTATAGCATTTGAAGGAATAAAAAAATTATAAAAGAACTTTGAAAAAATTGACAAACGTCAAAACAAATGACAAAATGTCAAAAATGTCAAATGTAATTATTAAACTACTAAAATGTCAGAAAAAAGTGACAGAAAAATGGCGAATGTAAAAAAAAAAAAAACCTTTACAAATTTGGGAAAAAAAACCACAAAAACTTCAAAAGGCGACAAACGTTGAAAAAAATGACACAAATGTCAAAAAAGTGACAAATGTCAACAAAATGACTAAAATGTCGATAAAAGTGATAAAAATGTCAGAAAAATGAATAAAATGTCAATAAAAGTGACTAAAATGTCAGAAAAATTGGACACAAAAGTGACAAATGTAAAAAAAAAAAAGCTTTACAAATTTGGGAAAAAAAACTAAAACTTCAAAAGGCTCAGAAAAAGTCAACAAACGTTGAAAAAAATGACACAAATGTCAAAAAAGTGAATGAAATGTCGAAAAAAGTGACACTAATGTCAAAAAATTACTAAAATGTCGATAAAAGTGACAAAAATGTCAGAAAAATGTGACACAAAAGTGAAAAATGTAAAAAAAAAGCTTTACAAATTTGGGAAAAAAAACACAAAAACTTCAAAAGGTGACAAACATTGAAAAAATGACTAAAATGTCAAAAAAGTGACAAATGTCAGAAAAATGTGACACAAAAGTGACAAATGTAAAAAAAAAAAAAAAAAAGCTTTACAAAATTGGGAAAAAAAAAACTAAAACTTCAAAAGGCTCAGAAAAAGTCAACACACGTTGAAAAAAATGACACAAATGTCAAAAAAATGACAAATGTCGAAAAAAGTGACACTAATATCAAAAAAATTACTAAAATGTCGAAAAAAGTGACTAAAATGTCGATAAAAGTGACTAAAATGTCAGAAAAATGACTAAAATGTCGATAAAAGTGACAAAAATGTCAGAAAAATTGGATACAAAAGTGACAAATGTAAAAAAAAAACAAATTTGGGAAAAAAACCCACAAAAACTTCAAAAGGCGACAAACGTTGAAAAAATGACAAAAATGTGACAAATGTCAGAAAAATGTGACAAAAAAGTGACAAATGTAAAAAAAAAAAAAGCTTTACAAATTTGGGAAAAAAAACACAAATCTTCAAAAGGCTCAGAAAAAGTCGACAAATATCGAAAAAAGTGACACAAATGTCAAAGAAATGACTAAAATGTCGATAAAAGTGACTAAAATGTCAAAAAAATGACTAAAATGTCGAAAAAAGTGGACACAAAAGTGGCAAATGTAAAAAAAAAAAAAAAAAGCTTTACAAATTTGGGAAAAAAAACACAAATCTTCAAAAGGCTCAGAAAAAGTCGACAAATGTTGAAAAAAATGACACAAATGTCAAAAAAGTGACAAATATCGAAAAAAGTGACACAAATGTCAAAGAAATGACTAAAATGTCGAAAAAAGTGACTAAAATGTTGATAAAAGTGACTAAAATGTCAGAAAAATTGGACACAAAAGTGACAAATGTAAAAAAAAAAAAAGCTTTACAAATTTGGGAAAAAAACTAAAACTTCAAAAGGCGACAAACGTTGAAAAAATGACAAAAATGTCAAAAAAAGTGACAAATGTCAGAAAAATGTGACACAAAAGTGACAAATGTAAAAAAAAAAAAGCTTTACAAATTTGGGAAAAAAAACACAAAAACTTCAAAAGGCTCAGAAAAAGTCAACAAACGTTGAAAAAAATGACACAAATGTCAAAAAAATGACAAATGTCGAAAAAAGTGACACTAATATCAAAAAAATTACTAAAATGTCGAAAAAAGTGACTAAAATGTCAGAAAGATTGGACACAAAAGTGACAAATGTAAAAAAAAAAAAAAGCTTTACAAATTTGGGAAAAAAAGTAAAACTTCAAAAGGCGAAAAACGTTGAAAAAAATGACAAAAATGTCAGAAAAATGTGACACAAAAGTGACAAATGTAAAAGCTTTACAAATTTGGGAGAAAAACCCACAAAAACTTCAAAAAGGCGACAAACGTTGAAAAAAATGACTAAAATGTCAAAAAAAGTGACAAATGTCAGAAAAATGTGACACAAAAGTGACAAATGTAAAAAAAAAAAAGCTTTACAAATTTGGGAAAAAAAACACAAATCTTCAAAAGGCTCAGAAAAAGTCGACAAATGTTGAAAAAAATGACACAAATGTCAAAAAAATGACTAAAATGTCGGAAAAAAGTTACTAAAATGTCGATAAAAGTGACTAAAATGTCAAAAAAATGACTAAAATGTCGAAAAAGTGACAAATGTCAGAAAAATGTGACACAAAAGTGACAAATGTAAAAAAAAGCTTTACAAATTTGGGAAAAAAAACACAAATCTTCAAAAGGCTCAGAAAAAGTCGACAAATGTTGAAAAAAATGACACAAATGTCAAAAAAATGACAAATGTCGAAAAAAGTGACACTAATATCAAAAAAATTACTAAAATGTCGAAAAAAGTGACTAAAATGTCAGAAAAATTGGACACAAAAGTGACAAATGTAAAAAAAAAGCTTTACAAATTTGGGAAAAAAAACCCACAAAAACTTCAAAAGGCGACAAACGTTGAAAAAATGACTAAAATGTCAAAAAAGTGACAAATGTCAGAAAAATGTGACACAAAAGTGACAAATGTAAAAGCTTTACAAATTTGGGAAAAAAAACACAAAACTTCAAAAGGCTCAGAAAAAGTCAACAAATGTTGAAAAAAATGACACAAATGTCAAAAAAATGACAAAAATGTCGAAAAAAGTGACACAAAAGTGGCAAATGTAGCTTTACAAATTTGGGGGAAAAAAACACAAAAACTTCAAAAGGCGACAAACGTTGAAAAAAAATGACAAAATGTCAAAAAAGTGACAAATGTCAACAAAATTACTAAAATGTCGAAAAAAAATGACAAAAATGTCAGAAAAATGTGACACAAAAGTGACAAATGAAAAAAAAAGCTTTACAAATTTGGGAAAAAAAACACAAAAACTTCAAAAGGCTCAGAAAAAGTCAACAAACGTTGCAACAAACCAAAAGTTGCAGGTCGACGGGAAGACAACACAAAAGGTTGAATTGATTCCTTTGCAGGTTTTAGTTTCTACGGCAGCGGTAGACCAGCAACTCATGTTGTCGCTGCAGAGCTGTTGGGACGAGTTTCATCACTGACATTTTGTTTTTGTATGTTTACAGCTGGAGTTCTGGACGGTGTACATCGGTGAGTCATTAAAGGACAATGCCGGCGCGAAATGAACCTAGGGGTTAATAACACATGGTTACCGAAAAGATAGTTTATAAAGACAATACCTTTCACGTATACAGGCAGGCGCCATCTTGGGAAAACAGTCTCGACCAGTAACATAGCTCAAGCACAGCGTTTTCCCAAGATGACGCCCGCCTGTATACGCGAACGGTACTGTCTTTATAAACTATCTTTTCTATAAACTGTCTGTACACTTACAAAGTTCTCAATCCTTCTGTTTACATGTAGGGACCCTCATGATGCTACTGTGGAAGTGTGGTGATATTTTGAGCCTTGTTAGTGGTGTAGAAATAGAGATTTCTTTTTACTTTACCCGCGCCCTCACTACTAGCGTTATAAGCTAATTAGCGCTTTGTGCTAAAACTGGTCACATTCGATTAGCATGAAAACATATCCCAGAGAACGGTCGACTCGGTACACATGTGTTATTAACCCCTAGGTTCATTTTACGCCGGAACTGTCCTTTAAGTCTAAAGTCAGCTCCTGTTCCCTTCATGTTATGTCGTTTTAAAGCAGAGCGTTAAAAACAGATGATGATGTTGTCTCGTTGTATTTCAGCAGTTTCCTGTATGACCAAAATATGTGTGGACACAGGAAACGATTTAAGCAGCAGAAAAACTCTGAGGCTATGTTTAGACGGAAATGATCTGAAGAGAAAACGCAAAAGTGGCGTTGCGTTTTCAAAGAGTTTTGTGGGGGGGGGGGAATCTGCGTGCATATGGTGACGCAAAAGTGTGTGAAATGCGAATTAGTATGCACGCCAGGCGGCTAGGTGGCACTGCCACACAACACCACCAAGGCCACGTACGTAGAACCTTCCTTCTACTTCTCTCCTTAGTAGCACCAAACCAAAACATGTCGAAGCGAACAACAAAAGCTTGTCTGGACAGACGAGGAGGTGGAGTTGCATGTTTGTCTGATGATGACCGGCACAGTCGCCCGTGATAAGCCCCAGCACAGCACCCACGGGAGCACTACCAATATCCTCGAAGCCCTTCAGCTGCTGCTTGAGAGAGAGAGGCAGCGGGCAGAGGAGGCTGAAGCAGACCCTCCTCTGCCCGCTGCCTCTCTCTCTCTTTCTCTTCATCCGTAAAGTTGTAACCAACTCTGGCTCAAATAACAGCCTACATATGGTCATCGAAGTGTAACAACCGTATTGTCGAAAATCATTTAAATATTGAGCCATTACGTTGAAAATCTTTCAGATAACAGGAGCCTATCATTTCTGTAGCTCACTCCGTAACAACAGACTACCTGGACGCCTTTATCGTCTCTCCCCACACCGCTGTCTTCAGACTTCTGCGTTTTTACCCTTTAGACGGGAACGTAACGGTGGAGCGTTTTTAAGATTTCCACTCTGGAGGGTGGTTTCACTTTTTTGTGTTTTTAAGCCCCAAAAATGCCGTCGCCGTATAAACGAAAGGCACATCTGATAAAATATTTGTCGTTTTCACCCGCGAGTCATCGTGTAAACAGGGCCTGAGTCCTCTGTTGTTATCTGTCTCTCTGTCTCAGATCAAACTGGTTTCTCCCGCGTGAACAGTTGGTCTCCGAGCGGCCGCCTGCAGAGCATTTTGGGAAATGTATTCATGTCGATGTGACTGTGTTTCAGATGGGAACCAGTGTAACGCCAACATGTGTGTTCACGGAACCTGTGTGGATCTGTACCAAGACTACGCCTGCCGCTGTAACCAAGGATACGAAGGCAAATACTGCAACCAGCGTGAGTGATAGATTTTCATTTTCAAAAACATAGACAAATGTGATAGTTTTTGACATTTTTTTCAATACAAAATCATAAAAAAAATCTTCAAATGTCTTGTTATGTCTGACCAACAGTCCAACAGAGATTGAGTTTGTATAACTGTCTGTTCAGTTCAAACGGCCACTAACTGCTCGCTGGATAACGGCGGCTGTGACCACGACTGTTCAGACAGCGAGGACGGCCTGACGAGGAGCTGCAGCTGCGTGAGCGGATACAAACTGCTCGACGACTCCAAGAAATGTGTCCCGAAAGGTGAGCAAATGTTTGGTTTAAGGCAGGTGAGATTCCTTTTTTTGTGATCAGGTATAGAGAGGGGAAGTCCCTCTCCTTCCAGTGGACCAACATAAGACCTTGGCCAAAGATCAGGCTCACTCGAGATGAACTGCGCCTCGCCTGTAAAGTGGACTCACTCTCTCTCTCTCTGTCTTTCATTGTCGGTCTCTCTGTCTCTGTCCCTCTCTGTCTCTGCCTCCCTCTCTCTCTCTGTCTCTCTCTGTCTCTCTCTCTCTGTCTCTGTCTGTCTCTGTCTCTTTCTCTGTCTCGCTCTCTCTGTCTGTCTCTCTGTCTCTCTCTGTCCCTGTGTCTGTCTCTCTCTGTCTGTCTGTCTCTGTGTCTCTCTGTCTCTCTATCTGTCCCTGTGTCTCTCTGTCGGTGTCTCTCTCTGTCTCTGTGTCTCTCTGTCTCTCTCTATGTCTCTGTCTCTCTCCCCCCCCTGCCCCGGCAGGTCGTTCGTCCTGTGGACAGCTGCTGATCGACAGGTCATCATATTCCAAACCGAAGGAAGGCCTGCTGCCCTGGCTGATGGGAGGGGAGGTGGGGAAGAAGGGCGAGAGTCCCTGGCAGGTAACTCATCGAACCACCCAGTCCTGATAAAGCTGATTGACCGAGTTTTACAGAATTAGCATCGAAAAATGAACCTTTTCAAACTTCTAATTTTCTCATTTAGTCACGAAATTTAGAAGGTTACAGAGAAAAAATGAAAACTTTTAAATTAAGTTTTCAGGGCTTTTAAAAAAATGTATATTTGAATGTAAACGTGTGTTTTTGTGTGCAGGCGCTGTTACTGAATGCCAGAGGGAAGTTCCACTGCGGAGGCGTCCTCATCGATGAGAGCTGGGTGCTGACCGCCGCTCACTGCCTCGAAAACAACCTCAGATTCAGAGTACGACTGGGTGAGCTGACATCACACTCAGCAACACTATTCAGGACACCATCATCAAAACGTTTAGTAATATTATAAGGGCACATTCACACCTATCGTTCATTAGTAGGGATGCGCCGAATCCAGGATTCGGCTTTGGATTCGTCTGAATATTGGACTTTTTGACGGGGTTCGGTTTCCACCGAACCGAATCCTACACTCGCACTACGCCTGCTACGCTGGTCGACGTAATGACGGCGCCGTTGTTTCAGTTTGTCAGAAATAACGGAGCAATACATTTATAACGTCTCAGGTTTTCTGGTTCTGCATTAGTGTTTCTAACATTTTAGAAAAAGGCGGACAATGAGCATCTGACCGACAGCAAGGAGAGATGATGATGTCACACAGACGACCAGCGATGTGTGCTCAGAACAGCTTATGGATCTGAAAGTTATCATCCCTTAAATCATACAGAAGTCTGTACATTGTGTGCAAGGTTGAAGCTGCAGGCTAGTAAATGCTCCGTTTTTGGGTCACTTCCTGTATTTGGGTCGGATCGCGTTCTCACCTGAAGTGACCTGAACTGTAGTTCACTTGGAAGAGAACCGAGACCCCCGTTTTTAAGGGGACAAGAGTTCTTTTGTTTGATCCGCACCAGAGTTCGGATGAGCTTTCACACCGCCCCAAACCAACCGGACTATACGACCAAACGCTCCAGGGGCAGGTGTGAAAGCAACCTAAGATGTACGGCGGAAGTTGCAAGGGTCAAATTTCAGTTTGCTTGACTTCTTATATAAAAGTGTAATACAGTTTCAGGAAAACTACATTTGAGTTTAGTTAAGATCTAAAGTTTTGTGTTGTTCAGTGTTTCCTCCATGTTGAAAATTTCTGCCGCCACGGTATCAGACGCAAAACAGGGTTTACGCTAAGCGAACTGTCATCCGCTCTCTGTCCCCTTTAGGGTGAGCAACTGGAACAGTGACAGGACGGCATCACTCGCGAAGTCATGGCAACCA
>NC_135866.1:30321050-30331050 GCF_031162955.1 Sander vitreus
AAAGCCTCTTGTATCAGATGGAAAATGCTGCGTCACAAAGCTGAAGCAAACGGACTTTTTATCCTGTTGTCCTACTTTTCAAAAAGTTTCTATATCAGAAATATTGGGTTTCTTTCAACCAAATTGTCAAAAAAACGACAAGTAAAATAAATGATCAGTTCTATACTTTCATTGACTTTGGGTGTTTTATTCAATCTGATAGCATTTGAAGAATAATTGCTAAAAGAACGGTGCATTATAACGGGGGGTTCGTCACCCATAACATTTTGGGCGTCAAACACTTAATGTCCTGCATTCTGGGGAATCTTTCTGCATCAATTTACTGTGCAAATGTCTTTATTTATGTAAAGGAACTTCTGTATTGTTCAAAACTTTTTGCGATTTGGTCACTTATATGCACGACTAACACCAACTTGTGTTGGTTTAATAATATGTTTTACACTTAAACTTGAAACATTCGTCAACAAACCTCATTTATGTGAAATGATACCTCATTTTTTTCTTAAAAAAAAAGCAGAAATGATGATTTATTTTGCCTGATAGTTAAGATCGGAGGATGTTGAATGGATCACAGACGGGTTCATGTCAAAGGTTAGTCGGGAAAACAGTTTTGAAACCATTTCAAAAATGTTTTTTTCAAATGCTACAGTATACAATTCATTGATTGTACCTGAAGAATGTCGTAGCGAACCATCCATGTTATTTTGGGGCAATTTGGTTGAAAGAAACCCATATTTCTGATATGAAAAACAATGAAAATGGCTCAAATTTGACCCGAGGACAACACAAGGGTTAAGTTAATCTTTCTGTGGAAACTTTTACATGTTTCAGATTCATCTTCCAGACTCATCTGGTGTTTAAAATACTGCATTTATCTTCTGTGGACATGTCTCCACCTCGAGGTAGAAGCTGGAACTGCAGCCATAATGTTTTAAAGGACAGACACACACACACACACACATACAAGCATACAGAGACAAACAGACACACACACACACACACACACACACACACACACACACACACACACACACACACACACACACACACACACAGATACAGAAACAAACAAAGGGTTTAAACTAGCGATGCACCGAATCCAGGATTCAGCTTGGGATTCGGCCAAATATTGGGCTTTTTGACGGGGTTGGGTTTCTGCTGAACCTTAGACTTATTTCCCAGCGAACTGAACCCTACGCTTGCACTCCGCGCGCTACGCTGGTCGCCGTAATGACGGCGCCGTTGATTACAGGAAGGTGTTTACGTAGGTGGAGCTTCAATGCAGCAGGCTGAGAGGAAGTGGAAATGGAACTGGTGAGCAGAAAAAGGGTTGTTTGGCAGTACTTTCAGTCAAAAGAAGGCCATTCAAGTCCAGATACATGTTCAATCTGCAATGCTGATTAGTCTGGTGGTGGCGAGGACCCTAAACAATACACAACATCACCGCTGTTACAACATCTGGTATGAAACATCTGGAAGAATACGAGCTGAGCATGAAGGAATCTACAGACAGCAGCCAGAATGCAGCAACTTCAGGTACGGCAAAGGAAGGACAGTCACTGTTTACTTCATTAATGTCTTTACTGTGTTCATGGACTGAGGACGGGACGAGGATTCAGCAGACTCTCAACCAGGGGGTTCAGGATTCAGCAGACTCTCAACCAGGGGGTTCGGTATTCGCCCAAACCCCAAAAATCTGGATTCAGTGCATCCCTAGTTTAAAGACCAGAAAAAAGACTGAAGTTCAAGTAAATTCTGCGGCTTTTTAAAGAGAAGTTGTAACGTTTTTCTGACCTTTTCTCATCGTACACTCACGTCGCTACATTAACATCAAAATCTCAACATTTGCTTTACAAAAATATACTAAATTAAAAAAGCTCGTCACAGTTTTTAAGTCTACGGGTTTCACTAAAGCTGTCGTGGCACCGAAAACTGCAGAATAAACTACATTATTTTCTTTTAAACATCACATAAAAACACACATTTTAAACTCACTTTATATCTCTATATTAGTTATTTAATCTACTTTGTTTCTTTAAGTACATTAACTAACTAACTAAATATTTGTTTAAGCACTTTGGAACTATGTTCTGTACAACTAAAGTTAAGTAGATTATTGTCTTGTACTAACGTGTATATCCAGTCCTAAAGTTATTGTCTCTAATATTGTCTTCAGTCTTATTCTTCTAGATTTCAGTCTGTTTTAACAGTTACTCCTTTAAATTGTATTTGTTTCTTTCTTATTTGCAGCAACACAAACACTAATCTGTTATAACACGTTTCATTTAGGAAACACTGTCAAGTATTCTTCAAAAGCAGTGAAATTAAAGGGCAACTTTGCCATTTTTTTAACTGGATTTTCCCATGTTTTAGTTTCTAAGTGAGTAATGTAAAGTTAATAGACAATGTTCAGCGTCAGTCAGCGTCCACTAAAAGTTCTGTTGTTGCTGCTGACAGACTCAGATTATTATTCTAAGTGTCTGACAACATTATGAAAGGATCCCTACAGAGATAGACCTTTTAGTTAAAGAGTAAGATCCTTTTAGTTTAACATGAAACAGCCCCGAAATCACCATTACCAAACTACACCAGACTCCATGTAAATAATCAGGACTTTTAGCGTGTATAGAGCCAGCATATTTCCACCAGACTCCATGTAAATAAGACATCTGTCAGTCTGTCTGTCTGTCCTCGCAGTCTGTCTGTCTCTCTATCAGTCAGTCAGTCTGTCTGTCTGTCTGTCTGTCAGTCAGTCTCTCAGTCAGTCTCTCTGTCTGTCAGTCTCTCAGTCTCTCTCTCTGTCTGTCTGTCCTCTCCGTCTCTTTTTCAGCTCCTGCTCGTATCTCTGCAGCTGAGACAGGAAGCCGGGGTTCGGATCGATCTCGTGACGAGCCGTCTTCACTTTCTGGGGAAAAGAAACAGCAACACGTTACGAGTAAATAAATCTGTGTTAATGAATGCTTTTTTATTGGTTTATTAAGGGAAGGTGCACTCTGATATGAACACGCAACAGTGTTCTCATCCATAGTCTCTGGAAGGAAAGAAAAAATGTAAGATTAAAGTGAAAAGGTTGGGTACCGAAACCCAAACAACCGAATGACAACGCAGATTTGGGTGCCACTTTAATGTATGCTGCAGCTGACTTCGCTATGAGTTGATTGGCTGATAAAACAGGTGACGTCCCTTACGTTCTAAAACCAGCCTCTGGAGACTTGAGTCGAGCTGAGACGGGACGGTTCAGGCCGCTGAAACTTTCCCCTGCGACGTTCTGAAATAGTCTCGTCGCGCAGACTGATCTCATGAAGTGGCGTATGTATGACACGCCAATTCGTATGCCATTTTGGCGTGTTATCAAGACGCGTAATCGCTTTGTAGCGTGTTTATCAACGCCGTTTGGCCTCCGTTGATTTACATTACGTGTGAATTATCGCCGTAGCGAGTAGTATGAAAGGACGGAAGTCCACGGATGGTTAAAACACAGGACTTTCACCCAGGAGAGCCGGAATCGCGTCCCACGTGTGGCGTTTATTAACCGTTTTTTGTTTTTGTTTTTTTTAAGCCTTCCCCAATGTTCTTTTCCTAAACCCAACCGTTTCATGTTTCCCTAAGCGTGTGGCGTTGGTCACTGTTGTGTTTTTTTGTGGTTTTTTTGTGTTACTAAAGCCTTTCCCAATGTTCTTTTCCTAAACCCAATCTTTCGTCGCGTTCTCGCGATAGCACGGCACGTTCTCGCGATAGCACGGCACGTGGCGTCTGTTTACATCCGCTGTATACATCGTAGACATACACGTGGATAGCTCTAAATGCGTACAGATAACACGCCATTTGGCTTTAGGAAAGTGGCGTGTATGTTTACGCAAAGTCATGATGTCGTGTTGCGTCGCGAATCTTTTGTCCGAACCGTTGGAGGCGTACGGTTTGTAGTTGTTTGAAGTCCCGTCGGCCTGTAAGTTGTCTGTCTGCTGTGTTCTGTGCTGAGGGTAGTAACCCACGGTGGCAGCGAATCCTGCTACAGACGATAAAAAAATATTACAGCGGCCGAGCAAAAGTCAAACGTTTCTCATTTTTGTTATGATGTGTTGTGTTCGGTCCCTCTGAGCATGAACACAGTCAGCTGCTCGAGGGCACCTTGGTAACAGACACCCTGACTGACTTTAGTTTCTGCCGACTCGCCGCTCGGCTGCAGTTTAAACATTCAGGGACACGTCTGACCTCTGAACAGCAGCTCAGTGTTATCAGCTTCACTTCAACCTCTATTCAGCTTCTATTTCATTGTAGATTTTTGTGTATTTAAACACTTTGTTTTCGTCTTTGCTGCTGAAACAATCCCCCTACTGCTGGGAAGATGTACAGTATAACTACAGGTCGGCTGAAACCAGCAGCGTTTTAGCTTCGTTATCAGAAAATAACTTTTACACACTTGCTAATTTCTCTCTCTCTCCCGAGGTTTCTCCCTGTTAAGAGGATTTTTTTCCTCGCCGCGATAGAGAGCCAAAGTCCCGCCCCTTCCATTTGCCTTCATGGGACCTATCTTCGAATAAAAAAACGAACGGTGGCCAATGGCGAAAGACAAACTATTTTCTGGTCCCGATCGACTTGTGCCTTCGATTACACATATGTTGTTTTTCAAAATAAAAACTGATTTTACATGTCGAGAATGTCACAGTTTGTCGCAAGATAGTTAAGTAAAATGCTATGGGAGTCCAAGTCCAAGTCGTTTACTTGACGTCACCACATTTTCCCGCCACTCACGATTCTGTCCGCCCTTCTGTCACAGCTAACGATGCCTGTGTGTTTTGTACCGGAATGGGAGTTGCTCTTTCTTTCGCTTCCCGGCGGATGAAAGGACGAGGACTCGGTGGACGGTAAAGCTCGACAAGGAGACAGCCATATTTCTCTGGTGACGTATATTGTTCGAGACGAGAGATGCAGTTCACTAAGCGATCTCACACAAAACCTAATGTTGTTCAACTTCTTTGCGTCAAATCGTTTATCTCTTGACATGTCTGGATTTACCCTGCAGAGATCTGAGGAGCAGTTAACCATAGTCCTCAGAAATCCACCAGAGGTTAGAACGTCAACACAAAGACAGAGGAAGGGGACGGACATCTGGCAGAAATGAGGGACATCCGGCATTCCCGTAAATGAAACGCTGTTGATATAGACTATAAAACCTGTAACATCTGCGTGAAGATAGTTTGTTGTGTAATCATGCGTGTGTTTGTGTAGCATGGCATGAAAAGAAAAGTACCTCAACATTTGGACTCATGTACAGTACTGGAGTAAATGTACCTATAAGTTACATTCCACCACTGGATAAATAAGACATGATCACACGTTATTTACTCTTAAAGGTCCACTGTGTAGGACTTTCTCCCGTCTAGCAGTGAAACTGTATTTAGCATTCAAACTAATAGTGCTCTCTAGCTTGCAGCTACGGTAGCCGTTACGTACCAAGAAGCTCTGACAACATGTCTTCCATTTTTCACTTTTTTGGCGCTGAGGATTCCTTCTCCTGTGGCTCGGCATGAGTCTGATCCTCCGTTATGAACTAAAGGGCGATGACAAGCTCCTCTCACTGATCTCCTTCTCCGTTTCAGCTGGTTTCAGTCACGTGACGCTGGCTCTGAACGAACACGCGTTGTGGATTAGCTAGACAGGTCGGCTGGTGCTCTGTGTCCCTCTCAGCCATTATAGTTTTTCAAAATGGTGGAACGACATGGAAGCCTCCTTGGTCTTACCCGTCCAATGTAAACACAGATAAGAAATGATTCGCTTACACATTAACTGTAATTATGAGTCCGAGCCCGAATTTAAACCCAAACATTTTTTAATACGTGATACGTGGGCCGTTATAACTGACGTTGTCAACTACAATTCAGAGTTGTTTGAACTACAGAAATCTGTTTAGAATTATCTTAATGAATACCGGTAAAGCAACCAGGACGAAGCGCGTAAACTGCTGTTGGTTTATGCAGAATGGAACGGATCGCAAATGGATCCGAATGAAGAAACGTAAAAACAAAAACGTCGACCCTAGCTGCTCCCTCAGCTGAATAGTGAAGGGAACAGATCAAGGCAGCAACATAACCAAAGACCTGGAACCATATAGGAGACTTTCTGGTCTTCATCACCTCATTAATACTGTCCTTCACCACGGTCTTCATCACCTGATTAATACTGTCCTTCACCACGGTCTGCATGCTGACGCACTGGCCGACAACAGTGCTGCAGAGGGGGGGGACACGATGTAACACAGTTTACCTCACACTCAAGTCAGAGCAGGACATCCACCCAGATCTACGGGAGAAGCTGGAGAGGCAGAGCTTTCTCCCCACCAAATAACACTAATAAAGTAATGACTAAAAAACACTAATGCTTGTTTAAGGGCCCGGCCCGATCATAGCGGCAGAAAATGTCGGTGATGTTGTGTATTGTTTAGGGTCCTCGCCACCACCAGACTAATCAGCATTACAGATTGAACATGTATCTGGACTTGAATGGCCTTCTTTTGACTGAAAGTACTGCCAAACAACACTTTTTCTGCTCACCAGTTCCATTTCCACTTCCTCTCAGCCTGCTGCATTGAAGCTCCACCTACGTAAACACCTTCCTGTAATCAACGGCGCCGTCATCACGTCGACCAGCGTAGCGCAAGCGTAGGATTCGGTTCGGTGGAAAAAAATTCTAAGATTCAGCAGAAACCAAACCCCGTCAAAAAACCCAATATTCAGCCGAAGCCGAATCCTGGATTCAGGGCATCCCTAATTTTAACAGAACAAATCACGGTACAAATCAGTTTTTTTTCAGCTTCTTTACACCCAAACTCTCAAAATACAACACACAAAGGTCAGTATTTCGGGTCGGGCCCGGTTCGGGCTCGGGCTCGGGCAGAGAATCTAAACTCTACCTTTAACGTCAGAGTTTTACCGGAGGCGGTCACCAACCTGCAGCGCCTCGGTGAGCGTCAGTCTGCGGTGTTTCATCAGGTAGGCGATGCAGATGGTGGCCGAGCGGCTGCGTCCGTTCTTGCAGTACACGACGCTGCGTCCCCCGCTGTTCGCCTCCTTCTGGATGGCGTCGGCGGCGCGGTCGAAGTGGGCATACAGGTCCTCGTTGGGGTCGTCGTAGACGGGGATCTGCAGCTTGGAGACGGCGGCGGCGGCGGGAAACGGCTGCTGCTTGGACACGTTGATGCAGAGCGTCACGGCCTCGCGCTGCAGCAGCTCGTCGCTGCAGGCGGAGCGTGCGTTACTGATGAACAGAGCGCGGGTGACTTTGCACAGCTGCAGCATCCTGATGAACTGACCCTCGCGGGCTTCCTTACTCGCTGGTGCTCACGGGGAAACTGCAGCCAGGTGAGACAGAGAGAGAGTTTGTCAGACTGTTTCTGATCTGCCAACTCTAGCAACTTAGTGTTTTTCTGGGTCAAAATTGTAACTTTTTTTTCAAAGTTTTTTGTGATTGTTGTGGTTTAAAATCCTTGATTATGCGTCACGTTTTCTTATAAAATGTGATGGAATATGCGAGATATTTATGGAATTGTATGCGATGAAATTGTGGGGAACTTGCAAAAACTGTGGTTCCATCGTGGCTTCATCGCGGGGTTTGCAGCTTTTAGATGACGTTCACGTCGCGTAATTACGTCACTTCATAACGCTCCCATGGCAACAGGGGGAAACAGCTGCTCTTGTGTGAAGTAAACGCAACATTTTTCATCGTTCTGCTAAGATATTTGGGACTTTTTTGCAACGAAAATGCGGGGATTATGAAATCATGCAAGCCCCGCATATTTTGCGCGGAAATCTGCAATTCATGCGGCGAAAGTGCGGCATATTTGAAAAAAAATTGGGAGTTTTATTCAGTTATATAGCATTTGAAAACAATTTTTTATAAAAGAACGTTGAAAAAAACAAAAAAAAACGTCAAAAGAAACGCAGCAAAAATCAAGAAAAACATCGGAAAAAGTGACAAAAACATCGAGAATAGCGTCAACAGAAAAATGCATGGTCGACGCAAAGACAACACAAGATTAACTGCACGAGAATTTAACTTTTTGGTACTGGAATAACAAAAAAATCCACTTTTTCACTCCACTAGACTGTAGAAGAATGTATCTTTTTAGATAAAACAGATGTTGACAAAGTTTTCCTTTGGGGACATCATTTGAAGTTGGGGGAAAAAAGGTGATTAATTGCAATATATCGCAGAATATCACAACATGTTATCACAATAATATCATTTCCTGGGGCTTCTGCTGATTCCCAGTCCTAGTCACGGTAAGGGATGGATATATCGTTTGGGTTTTTTTCGATACCGGTACCTGAACCGATACTTAAAAAACTAAATGAATCCATTCATCCATAAAATGATCCACAGATTAATCGCCAATGGAAGCAATGGTTAGTTGCAGCAGCCCTTATCAGCAGTTTATCAAGTTTAAGATATTGCATAATGATACAACAACAAACATCCTTAGAGACATCTCCTGGTAAAATGTTGCCCAATTGTTAGTTTATTTATTTGTCTTTATTTTTTATATTTGCAATGAACGGTTAGTTACGTTTACAACATTAACAATGGGAGTCTCAATTGTACCACATATGGATATAGTTGAGACAAAAAGCACCTTATTTTTATGAGCTAATTGTGGAAAATATAAACTTCTTATGGGTATTATTGGCTGATAATATCTTAGTCTACCAGCTAATGAAATGTCATGTGGACATTCACTTCTTTTCAGTATCTATTTTTGTGTGAAAAATCAAAACGCAAAGAATGCCTCAACTGTACTCAGTCTACCCTACAGAAGTCAGTGAACGCCTCACTGAAGGACAGACGGACTCACGTGCAGCCGGCCGGCTCCTTGCAGATAAACTGTCTCTGGGGTTTTCAGAGGGAAAGGGTTTCCTGCTCGCGCCTGCAGACCGGGGACGGTTCCGGCTGATCCGGTCTGTTCAGGTCTGCTCGTGACCCCCAAACTGCTCTGATCAACACCCCGCTGCTGCTGCTATATTTACTTCAAGGTCTCTGACAGCTTCCGCTCTGGGTCCTAATGCCGATCATGTTCATGACTGAAACCACGTTCACTCTCAAAACGGTGAGCTCCGTTTTCCTCCGGTTCCCGGTATGAACGGTGCCAGGGGCTTTGAGGTAAGTTTTCTCTCGTTTGGTCGGTGTGTCATAGGCATAGGTGTAATTTACGGGTGGATTTGGGGGGGGGGGGGACTCCCATTGTTAATGATGTAAAGGTAACTGTGGTCCGTGGACCACTACTGGTCTGTGAGTGTACTGCAGGTGGTCCGTGGAAAAGCAAGAATATGTATATTGTATAGTAAATAAATAAATTAAATATGTGGCAGTAAACAGCCTGTTGTACTGATGAGATGACCAGTTCTAGTTTTAATGCTAGTAGGCCTGTTAAGAGGTGCCGATTAATTCAGGTAGGACTGTGTGGAGACATATTTCATTATGTGTATTATGAGGTGATCCGCGAAAATTCTGGATTACAAATAGTGGTCCACACACACAAAAAGTTTGAAAACCCCTGGTCTAATGTATTGTAGTGGGTATACTGTACTATAGGCTATATATGGGCCAGAATCTGCCTTTTAGGGGGGGGCATAGCATAGTGGGGGGTCTGGTTGTCCTCCCCCAGGGAAGTTTTGAGCATCAACGACTTCATTTCCTGTATTCGGGTTCACTTTTATGCACCAATTTATGGTGGAAATCCCTTTATTTAGCCTATGTGAAGAAAAACACAGATGACCATTCAAAATATATCAAAAATATAAAGCAAAGTATGTCGTTGCGTGTCATTGGGCATTTTTAAGAGGGTATATGGAAATCCCGGAGCTTTCTTAGTGGGTATCACCTAGACTACACCACTGGTCAACCCCCCAATAATCAAAACTTGCTGTGTAATGTTTTGAATCTGCATAAAGGTTTGAACAATCCAGCAGCTTGATTAATTCATAATAATAATATTTACATAAATAAA